>NW_015557148.1:188306-217799 GCF_001515605.1 Sinocyclocheilus anshuiensis
CGCAAAGCCGACCTCATACGTCATTCCCCCGGAACTGCTTCTGTTTACAACAGTGAGCGCAAGCTAGATTAAAGTGATTATTACATTTTGAGTATGGATATTTTTCTTACAAAAACATCGATTCGCTACAGGAGGCCTTTGTTCACCCCCTGGAGATGTGTGAGACACTTTTTTTTATGGATGGGTGCTTTTTATTTCACTACTTTTGGACTGAAGCAATGCAACACCCGCTGACTGCAATGATAGAGCTTGAAAGATCAAAGACAATTTTTAATATAACTCCGACTGGATTCGTCTGAAAGAAGAAAGTCATATACACCTAGGATGCCTCGGGGGTGAGTAAAACGCAGCCTAATTTTCATTTTTGGGTGAACGAACCCTTTAACCAAAAATAAGATAAATAAGCTCTGTAATACAGTGTTTGAAACTCGTTGTGAATCACCCAGTAATATTTATTTATGAATAATATTACAGTAATTTTATTGTATTACAGGAAAAAAAGTTTTTCATTGCCTTACTGAAAACTAGCTTTGGTTTTACGTGATTGGGCTGTCAGAAGGGTCATTCACCACCTCTTCTGTTAGTTAATGCATGGCGGTGTTTGCAGTTAGTTTAAAACGTAACAGTTTGAACAAACATTTCATGTTATTTATTTATTTATTTTGTGTTGAATGTAAGCTTCTCTTACATGCTCCTCCACTTTGAAACACCTTGGCCTAGTTACGTTTCCCCCAGCCTTTTGGCCGCAGCAGCATGTGATTACCCTGCTCGCTTTAAATTACCAGTGTACTGTGAGTTGTGCAACAGTGATGGGCTTCAACATTAGACTCCTAAAAACTTTAGCCTTTTTCCAATTAATAATGGTGTTGGATGGAGTGATTGAAACATTATATGTGACTTTGTAGTTTCTTTTGGATTCTTGTGGCTTCATACAAAATTACCCCCTGTGAAGTGAGACAGGAAGGCCGCTGTCTTGATCTCGTAATGACTCCCAATCAGATTAAACTTCTACGCTTATTCTTAATCTGTTGTATTCACCTGCCGTCACACGGTTCTCACGGTTGCAAAGGGGTGGGAAAATTTCTGGTAAATTTCCGGAAACTTTACAAAAATCCCTGCAATATTCTAAAAAAAATCCTGGAATGTTTCCAAAATTTACTGGAAATTTTCCACCTTTTTGCAACCCTACGCCACAGTCATAGTATTTTTCTACTTCCTTAAGCCTTGAAATGGATATGCATTGTATTGGACTTGAAAATACATGAATTAGTACATTTTTTACTGCTTTTATTTGATTGAAATTGCAGTAAAAACAGCAATTATCACTATATTATTATAAATGTAAATTATTTCTGTGATGGCAAAGCTAAATTTTCCAGTCTTCAGTGTCACATGATGTTTCAGAAAGCATTTTAATATGATGATTTGGTGCTCAAGAAATATTTATCAATGTCGAAAACAGTTGTGCTGCTAAATATTTTTTTGTGGAAACCATGATGCATTTATTTTTCAGGATTCTTTGATGAATAGAAAGTTCAGAAGTAGCCTACAGCATTTATTTAAAATAGAAATCTTTTGTAACAATAACATTCTTTAGTCACTTTTACTGTCAATTGAATGCATCCCTGCTGAATTATATGAATTTGCTCTATTAATATACTGACCCATAACTTTTGAATGGTAGTGTATCTCAGTTTGATTTTACTTCCCTAAAAGATATGTGTTCTTCCTAAACGCATGTTAAAAGTGTAGTGGAAACACCATTCTCTGTGATCATGCGGAAGTGTTTTATTACTTTCAGAGTCATTTGTAAGTGAGCTGCTCTTTTGTTTTGTTTTTAATAAAGGGATTGTTATTTTTGCTTGCATTTAGCTGTCTGCTCATTTCCCCACAATAATGCAGTGGTAATTAAATGCAAGTATTAGTTTTTTAATCAGATGCCAATCTCAGTTAATATAGTCTTGGTGCATTGTTTTATGTAAGCCCACTGACAGATGGGCTTTGGCAGTTTTTAAAAATGTTGGAAATCTGTCATCTCACAGGTTTTTCTGTCTCCATGAGCTCCAGATGAGCAGAGGGTGAGCAGAGGTTCTGTGAACTGCACTGAAATTAATTTTGCAGGTGAGTCATTACATATAGCATGTAGTGTTATATTCTGTTGTCAGAATATTATCCTTTCTGCGCTGGATTGACGTGTATGAAAATAAAATACTCATGCCACATTTTCTCAAATGATAATGGGTGCTATTATAATATCCAGAGATGCTGAATTAAATGTTTTTGCCATTGCTAAAGTACAGCTTTTTTCAGAGTTTTGCATGTTTCTACACAAAACCTATCGTATGTGCTTCTCTGTATAAATGCACATATCATAGGATTGTGGTGTTTGTTAAAGCTATAATCAGCAATCGACAGAAACAGATCCAGGTTTTGCTTTTTAGAATATCTTTGATCGTGTGTCTCTGATCATGTGGATGCACTGTTGTGTGTAAAGATGGTTTGTTTGTGGGTAAAGTCCTTTTCTCTTGAAATCACCTCATTCATAGTTCAAGGGCCTTCTAAAAGGTTTCAGTGACACAAGATTTAAATGGATGAATCTCATGCACTTGGCTGACACTGCATGGTTAAAAATTTCTCTGTGTTTTTATCATAACCGTTTGACTTTTTCATTCTGTTTTCAATGAAAATGGAAAACGAGCACAGAGGGATGGAGTGAGTAAACATTCTGATGTGGACCTGCTTCTTCCTGTACCCAGGTGCATGGTTCTCATTGCTATTGAAGACAAATTTTGTCTTAGCCCGTGAGCTTGCTCTGCGATATAGGAATAGTGACCATTGCCAATGCCAAGTCTGGCACAGGTAAGCACCTTGAAACATTATAGGCTCCATTATAGGAGCAGGGGTCTCCAAACTCAGTCCTGGAGGGCTGGTGTCCTGCAGACTTTGGATCTGCCTTAGAGCCTCTTACAGGTTTATGAGAAGCTTTATAGATTGCTTGGGTGCATGACATTTGTGATATCCACTGAGATGGGACAGTGGCATGGCGTCACAATTATTTCTTTAGACAAGTGACCAGGTGATGATATTTAGCAGAGCTTTATAAGGCAGCATTGCTTTGGTAACACATCCTGCGATGTTCTTTCGACATATGTGAATGATAATTGTTGAGGAAAGCTGTGCTAGTAGTTAAACTATCAATCAGACTTGTGATTTTGCCTGGCAGATCGTAAAAGAGGGTCAAATTGCATTGAAGGAGAAACCAGAGTCATACTGAGCAGAGTGAAATGAAGACGATGTTTATTTATTTTGATGTTGTTATTATTTATTGAATTATTATATTTATTGTATTGAAATAAATATTATATTGAAATAGTGTATTATATTTAAAGGAAATCTATTATTTAATTTTTGTTTTAACTTTAGTAAATGCACAATGATTCCAAAGTCATTAAGTGATCATGTTAAACAATCATAGTCTCAATATTAATTAAATACTTTTGATTATGATTTCCCCCCCCCTAATTTATACAGTACATCAACAGAGGTTGTCTTTTAATGGAAATTAAAAATACAATGGATCTCCCACTATTCTTTGCCTCCATCATATACGGTGTAATAAAGGCCAAAAGTAAAAATAAATAAATACACACAAATGATAGATTTGGGATTTTGACTTGGGTCAGTAAGTTACCACCCAGAACACCCTAGCAGCTGCATGGCAATGCTAAAAAAAACAAAACTTTTGCAAAAAAAAACAAAAAACCTTGTTGCAGCAATTGCTACATACAGTAGTAACTGCAATGGACTTTTATTCGATTTTGATCAAGTTCACTTCATGCCTGCAGATGCAAACAGCTGCTTCTGAATATGTGTCAGAAACTGCTAAGACATCTTCAGTCCTTCTAGCCATATCATCATAACTTTACCAGTGTCTAAGCTTGCCTCTATAAAGAGGGACCCATGCAGCTCAGTGTGGAGATGGAGAGGTTACAGAAAAGCACGGATGAAATGGCTTGTCTCTGAGGCTTAATGACCTGCATGTATGACCCTCAGCTCCGTGTTTTCTTTCAGCTGCTTCCGCTGACACCATTTTCTCGGCCGTGTTGTGTTGCCTTATTGTGGGAGAGGTCTCTGTGTGGGTTTGTTCACCATGGAAATGGTTACTGTTTGCTCTATGCAAATTACACCACTTCGTGATGAATATGCCCTTTTCGAAGCTCTCAAGTTGTTTATAATTGTCTGAGTGCTTTCTGACGCAGTAATATACACATGGATTTGTTTTATCATTCTCTGTTACTGGAAAGCAGTAGGTAGTGTAGTGTTGACTGTAAACCGGATCCAAAATCAACTTGATTGAAATGTATTATCAGGGGTCTAAGCGCTCATGGGCTTGTTGACCTATGATATGCAGTTCATGTACATTTAAATATATAATTTTAGTATCTGCAGTTTGGTGTTTTGGTTTAGCCAGAATGCTTTATTCTATAAATTCCCTTATCTTAATCACCTTAATTACAATCTTGGTTATTTTATTTATTTTAATGATGTGTGTGAATTGTGTGTGACCCTCAGCCATGCAGCAGGTGCTGGATAACCTCAAGGAGCTGCCGCCTTCAACAGGAGCCAAAGACATCGACCTCATCTTCCTCCGTGGCATTATGGAGAGTCCCATAGTTTGTTCCCTCACTAAGGTATAAACTAATACTTAATTTTTTAACTTCCTTAGTTTGATATCTATTAGGAGACATCAAATAATCAATTGCCATAATACTCAAATTTGTTAGATTTTAAATAGTCATTTAAATTATTAGTTAATATGAGAGCTTATATTTGCCACCTAATATCAGTATAAACCCTGTTTACATGTGTGCACATTTGAGAGGCCAGGGGTTGTTTGCCTTGTCACAGGTCATAAGAATGTGATGTACAGGGGGCCTCTTCTTATTCTTAATATAGCTGTGTGAAATTGTTCAGATTGTGAGATATACCGGTTGAGTTTCACTTGGTTTGATTAGGAGCTAACACGCTGTTGTGAGAAACATGTAGTCCGTGTTACTGTTCTGTCTGTTGATTTTATAGTAAGAGTTAGTTTACAGTACGCATGACTAACATGGTTTGATCTGCATTAATGTCCAGTTTGTATGGTCTATTTCCCCTGAATAATCCTGTGCTGACATGGTTTTCAGTCCATAATTATTTTTTTATATATGTTTGATTCATTTTAACTTCAGGAAGGGCATCCGGCGTAAAATGTGCCAAATCGGTTGTGCGGCTTATTCCGCTGTCACGACCACTGATAGGGAGCAAGCTGACAGAGAGAGAGAGAAATTGATTGTAACTTATTTGTTCACTAACGTTGTCTAACAGTGGCTTTCTTCATGTGGATCTCTCTCTCTCTCTCTCTCTCTCAAAAAAAAAATGTCTTAAAAAAAAATCTTAAAAATTCCCACCACAGTGCAATTTCCACCATATATCAAATTATATATTCCCTTTTGTATAATTTGGTAGAATTTACATTTTAAACATTAAAAAAAATATAAAAAATTATTTCTAATTTCTAGAGTTTTATGTGTCCTAATACACGATTGAGTACACATTTTACAAAACATTACAGCTTGATTGGAAACCATACACAAGTCATCTTCTCACATTTTTTATTTATTTATACATTTCAAACATGCACTTCACTGACTGATTGCTGAACAAGAACACTAAATTGGAAAAAAACATTTGAGGCAAAATTTTTCAATGTGATGCAAATGACACTGGAAGTGAAAACTGGGTCTTAAAAAAATGATTTTTTTAACACGTTTCTTTAATTTCATTCTTTATCATAGTTTATTATTATTATTATTATGTATTGTTATAATTAAAGATTGAATGTCTGATTAGGACAAGGGTAAAACAATCAAATGTATTCATAGAACATTTGGAAAAATAACAAATAAGAAAGCATGTTAAAAAAAAAAAATTTTTTTAAAGTGTTAAAATCTGTTACTTTTAATAAATATCATGATTAAATTATAATTTTTAATGATTAAATAAAACAAATGATTATTCTTAACATTTGTTAAAACTCTCTTCCATCTGTACCTGGCAGTGCATTTGTTAATGCTAGACGTAATCAATCTAGATGTAATCCATTAATCAGTTTCTTGGCAAGATACTCAAGTTATTTTGTCTCCGCCCATTCTCACTCAGGCTCATGAGCGATTGGAGGATGTTAAGCTGGAGGCGGTGCAAAGTAATAACGTGGAGCTAGTGAGTGAGATCCTGTCTGATATGAGCAGTCTGATCACTCAGGATGAAAGTGCAGCAGAACTCTGTAAGATCCTGAAGGAACCCCACTTCCAGGTACCAAACCTGTGTGTGTGTGTCTGTCTGTCTGTCTGTCTGTCTGTCTCTTACATGACATTATGTTGACTGCTTGCTTATAACTATTTATTCATCCGGTTGCTGCCTTAGTAGTAAAGAAGCAAAATCACCTCTAAACACTTGAGAAATTGGACAAATGAGTTGAGCTTTTGTGTTTTTTTTTAAAGGAAGATAATTCATTTGGTAATTTGTTGTTTATTCTCTAAACATGAATTGAATCCTCTTGGTATTTTCAGTCCCTGTTAGAAGCTCACGACAAGGTGGCCTCTAAGTCATATGAAGCTCCTCCCACCAGCACCAATTCCACCAGCATGACCAGCTCATCCCTCATGTCGGCTGACACGGTTCGCATGATCAGCATCCAGAAGAATGCCGGAGAGCCTCTGGTGAGTGATAGATGTTCTCAGTCTCACAGGATTAGATCCCACAGTCGGTCAGATCTTTAGCTCTGTAGAGTCTCTCTACTCACAGCTTGTGTTTCAAATCCATGCGGTTAGTCTGCGTTGGAAAGTTTGTCTGCATTAACAAGATCTAGGCTTAATTGTTAAATTAGACCTTCATATACAACGAAGATCTAAGGCCAACCAGTCTCGAGCAGCTCTATAGTGATTTAACACCTAGTAAAATAAAATGTCATTATGTTTCTGCCAAGGTCAGAAATTCACCAGGGTGCTGGTTAAAAAGGCCACTGAAAACAACCTTTATTTATTCATTTATTGCGTATTTCATTATTATATTAAAAGCCACTGAAAATAACATTTAGGGATATTTAGATATTTTAATATATGATTTTATATAAAGTGTCACTGAAAGAAAGAAATTTTATTTTCACTGGCTTTTAATATAATTGATAATATAACGCATTATACATGAAATGAATGAATGAAAAAGTAATGTTATTTTCAGTGACTTTTAATTAGATAATATAATCCAATATATAAATGTAATTTTCAGTGGCTTTTACATATTACATTATATAAAATATATAATAGATAATATAATACAGTATCCCTTAAATAATTAAAATTATATATATTACAGTATTCCTTAAATAATTAAAATTACATTTAAATAAAATTTAAATGTTTAATTAAATTATTTTAGATTAAAATTGTAATTGTATTTAAATGTAATTTTAATTATTTAATGGGATATTGTATTATTATTATTTGTTATATTAAAAGCCACTAAATTTTATTATTTTTTATGTAAAGAGATTGTATCATATATTAAAGGCCACTGAAAATAACATTTATTCATTTTGGTATATTATATTATATTATATATTATATTATATTGGTTTCTATGTAGATGCCCTATAAAGTAAAAACAGAAAAAAAAGTTTTTCAAATATCATCCCTTTATAAAAAGTATGTCTGACTATTTGTGCTGGCATTTCTGAGATTCATGGTGTCGTGTCTTTTAGGGTGTAACATTCCGGGTGGAGGACGGAGACCTTGTCATCGCGCGTGTTATGCACGGAAGCATGATTGACAGACAGAGGATGCTGCACGCAGGTGATATCATCCGAGAGGTGAACGGCCGAGAGGTGGGCAAAGACCCCATGGCGTTACAGCACATGCTAAGGGACTGCAATGGAAGCATCACACTCAAAATCCTGCCCAGCTACAGGGACACGCCTCCACCAGCACAGGTCAGCACAACACTGATTCACAGCAAACCCAGTGAAATTAAATGACACCAAAATCTAAAATATTCATCAACATTTTACAGACCAAAAATATTCACACCAGGTTAATGACAGAATTTTTGTTTAATTTTTATTCGATTATTTGTAATAAATAAATACAAATTGAATATACCTAAATTAATTATTTTGTATGTGAACAGTTAAATCAATCAGTCTAACCTCCAAACAGGAGTTTTTCATCCAAATTCAGATTTTGTGTACTCAATCACTTTTTATTTGTTACACGGCTGGTTTTGTGCAGTCCTTTTTGATGTATGGTACCGGGTTTCAGTAACTGAAATGCTCTAGTGTCATCTATTTAGTCAGACATGATTAATTTATTCCACAATCAAATGTGTCCAGTAAAAGAGAGGAAACTTAGAAAAGTGAGCATTTAAAGGGGACATCAGATGAAATGTAAACTTTTTTGCATTTATTTAGGTTTCTGGCATTTCTGCCAGCTCAGAAAAGCTGAAAAGAAAACATGCAGCCAGTTTAGCGAGTGGTTTCAATTTGCAGCTGGTTTCTATGTAGATAGCTAGCTATTTGAATAAGACCACCTACGAGCCATATACGGATATATTCATTAAGACAAGACAAGTGTAGAGAGGGGTGGGGTGAGCAGTAGCTCATTATCATTTAAAGAGACATGCACCAAAATGGCTCACTGTGAACAGAGCTGTTTGTTTTACACAACAATTGAGGAATTTTAACCAAAGTATGTTGCAGACATTTCATGAAGACCCTAAAGAATCATACCAACTTGAAAAATGGGCATCTGATTTTCCCTTTAATGCTACTGATATGACTGGACACTAAATAAGTGAACATGACTATATAATATATTTTCAAAAGTACAATTATTTTTGAGGATTGGATTGGTAAGGATTTGATGAAGAAGATCATCCTAATAATCTGAACTGCTAGTATCTTTCCTAATAATCAGATGCTGAGAGTAGAAAACAATCTTGTCCCATAGTCCTGCTATTAGTGCTGTATAACCTCCTGATGGCTTATGGGTTCATACAGTCCTTGAGGAGGAAAAAGGAGAGACCTGTCCTCTGGGTGACTCAGAATGCCATCGGGCTGAAACAGAGCATGGTTATTCCTATTAATAACACGACCTGTGCTAAGTAGGGCAGATGGGAGGAGTTGAATGCATGCACACCCTTAGTTTCTACTCTAAGGAGATCTGGGCCTGGAAAGAAATAGATCCTCAAATTACTTTAGTTTTTTTTTTTTTTTTCTCTAATTTTTTTCTAATTATAGTGTTTGTCATGTCACGCATTCGTTTGTTATTTTTTAGCACCATCTTGTGGGTTAGTAAAGTGTTTTGCACCACAATGAGTCATAATCGGGACATATAGGACTATAATGTACAACATATATGGTGTACAAAAACCGCACAAGTTAAAGGGTTAGTTCACCCAAAAATGAAAATTCTGTCATTAATTACTCACCCTCGTGGTGTTTCGAAACCCATAAGACCTTCGTTCATCTTCAGAACACAATTTAAGATATTTTAGATGAAATATGAGGGCTCTCTGACCCTCCCATAGACAGCAAGGTAACTAACACGTTCAAGGTCCAGAAAAGTACCAAGATGATCGATAAAGTTGTCCGTGTGACATCAGTGGTTCAACTTTGTAACTTTACAGTTGAACCACTGATGTCACACGGACTACTTTGTCGATCATCTTGGTACTTTTCTGGACCTTGAACGTGGTAGTTACTTTGTTGTCTATGGGAGGGTCAGAGAGCCCTCAGATTTCATCAAAAATATCTTAAATTGTGTTCCGAAGATAAACGAAGGTCTTACGGGTTTCGAACAACACGAGGGTGAGTAATTAATGACAGAATTTTCATTTTTTGGGTGAACTAACCCTTTAAGCAGGTTTCACAGGTCCACATGAATACAACTGGTTCAAATCCTGATCCAAACACGTTTAGGTCCTCAAACAGTGCTGCTGCACATCAACCCTGTTACCATTTTCCCACTCTCTGAGAGCATACTTCTAAGCAAGTATGTCCTTTACCTACTTTCCTTGAATAAATACTGTTTAAAAACCTTGCACAAGAGCAAACACTGGGGGCGAGGGTTTACAGGCATCCATTCCTTGTGCCAACCCTAAACTTCTGTCTTTTTTAGACCTGACCTTTAGTCGGTGAATTGGTTATGTGCAGTGAATGACCGCTGTGTGTTTACTGTTGGGAAATCATCACTGATAAAGATCCACCAGGATCCATAAATATTTAATGTGAAAACATACTGTTGTTCTTCTCTATGAAGCTCATTTACAACACACACTAACATAGGCTATCTGTTACTATTCATTTATTTCCCAAGCTGCAGTGTTCTATAGACAGACATTGACAATGTGAAAGAGGAATTAGCCCCTAGCAATACTGAATGCAGATGTTAATCAATTTTAACATGTAAGCATTTTAGTCCTAATGGTTTTCTTTTGTTTTTTGTTAGATGGTTTATGTAAAACACCTTACCAGCTTTATCATCATTTGCATAATATGTCAAAGTCAACAGATAATTTCTTTGGTCTGTGAGCTGTGACACGATTGCCTTTTTACGCTACAATTAGCAGCTTAAAATGAATCGGATGTTAATAAACAGGAGTAACAACACTTTCTTTGCCCTTTAGGTGTATCTGAAGCCACATTTCACCTACAATCCTGACACTGATAATCTGATCCCTTGTAAAGAGGCGGGTTTGGCTTTCTCTAAAGGAGAAATTCTGCATATAGTGAATAAGGAGGACCCCAACTGGTGGCAAGTGAGAAGCATATAAGTTTTTTTTTTCAGATCTTTGTTTTGGTCTGATTTCTTTAATTGCTGAAATATTTGACATATTGAAGCTATGTAGTTTCTGTTGTTGTTGTTGTTTAGGCATCTAATATAAACGGAGGCCGCACTGGCTTGATCCCCAGTCAGTTTCTTGAGGAAAAGAGGAAGGCGTTTGTAAGGAGAGACCTGGATGGATCAGGTACAGAGGTTTAAGGAATGTTTATTTTTTTATTTTAAGTCTAGTTATGGATTCAATTATTTTAAGGTTATATCAAAGTTCCTTCTTATTGCATTTATGCTGTAAACAATAAAGTTCCACCTGTGGGTTTGCTTTAGGAATCCTCTGCGGGACATTAACTGGAAAAAAGAAGAAAAAGAAAATGATGTACTTGACAGCGAAAAATGCAGGTTAGATTTGCAGGGGTTCTTTGTTATTAATGTTTAATCTTTCAAAAGTTTGGTGTCATTCTTTTTTTTGGCAAGTTTAGGTTAAATTGATCAAAATCTTTTGTAACACTAAATGTATTTACTATTTCAAATAAATACTGTTCTTTTGAACTTTCTATTCTTCAAACAATCCTGGAAATAATGCATAAAGGGTTCCGCAGAAATATTATATTCAGAGTTGTGCTGCTTAATAAGAAATGTTTCTTGAGCACCAAATCAACATTTTTTGAAGGGTCATGTAACACACGTAACAAATTCAGCTTCGCCATTACAGGAATTAATACAATTTTTAAATATATTAAAAGTTATAGTAATACTTTTGATCAAATAAATGCAGCCTTGGTGAGCAGAAGTACGGAGGCTGAGAGAGCTCAACGCGCTGCAACTTAAGAAAACCTGTGCAAATAGAAAAAGCACCAGCAAATTAAGAGAACATCTTCATCAGTTTGACAACATGTGTGTGGCAAATACTCACAACACAACCAAATACAGAAACACGCTGCAAATACTCGCATGGTTTAACTATAATTTTTTGTTTGTTTTTTTTTTTAAAGTAAAACCATGGTTAATTTTCATAGGGGAAGTTGTGAAATTTAGCTAGCCAGATTACATAACACTTCACAGTTACAGTAATTGTGTATTTCGTCAGCTTATTTAGGCTAATGATATGCAGAAAGCTAAGGAATCATATGATCAGCTAGGATTGTTAAAATAAACAAAAATCTCACCTTTCAGGGCAGACATTGATAAACATGTCTCAGACAGGGTCGTCACTTGTTGCAGTTCCGTTAAACATTCCATTGTGGTCTGTGCGTATTTACAGCGCGTTTCTGTGTTTGGTTGTGTTGTGAGTGTTTGCAGCACATGTGTTGTCAAACTGATGAAGATGTTTTCTTAATTTCCTGGTGTTTTTTTTTTCATTTGCATACTTAAGTATTTAAAGTATAAATGCAAAATAGAAAAGGAGCAAATAAATATTTAAAATGGTGATACACAGTTTGAGCAGCAAGATTGTGTTCAGTTCGTTTCACTCTCTTCCATTTTGTATCATTCTAAGACAAGAAAACATTTCTCACACATCTACATCTGAAGCGGCATTTAGATGTATTTACACAGACTTTTTATTGTTGCTCAGAGGGGACATGGATGCATTTAAAGCAACACCATGTCAGAAGGCGACATGTCATGACACCATGTCATTAGGCCACGACAGGGGAAGTCGTGGCCTAATGGTTAGAGAGTCGGACTCTTAACCCAAAGGTTGCGAGTTCAAGTCTCAGGTCCGGCAGGAATTGTAGGTGGGGGGAGTGAATGTACGGCACTCTCTCCCACCTTCAATACCACGACTGAGGTGCCCTTGAGCTTAATGGTGTTTTTTCTATTTGCATGTGTTGAGCTCTCTCGGCCATCATACATAAGAGACTTCTTTCAAAAACATAAAAAATTTAAATCTTATCATTCAAAAAAAAAAAAAAAACTTACTGACCCCAAACTTTTGAATGGTAGTGCAAGTATTTTTTTTTTATTAACTTTAAAAACTTCTCTCTTTCTAATAGAATTTGATCGCCATGAATTACAGATCTATGAGGAAGTGGCAAAGATGCCTCCATTCCAGAGAAAAACTCTTGTGCTGATTGGTGCACAAGGAGTGGGCCGCCGAAGCCTCAAGAACCGCCTGATTGTGTTGAACCCACTGCGATATGGAACTAATGTACCTTGTGAGTCTATAATCAACATTGGTATTGTTAATAATTATTACATTAATAATTAATACATTTGTCATTTTACCAATAAAAAGTCTCACTCATCAGAATTTCATATGTTTCTCAGTCACTTCTCGGCATCCACGTGATGACGAAAAGGACAGCCAGTCGTACTGCTTTGTGTCCCGGGAGGAGATGGAGAACGACATCAAGGCAAGTCGCTACCTTGAGCATGGAGAATATGACGGCAATCTGTACGGAACCAAAATCGACTCCATCCATGAAGTGGTTCACACAGGACGTACTTGCATACTGGACATCAACCCACAGGTGCGTATTTTTGTGAATGACAGACAAAAACAAGAAGTTTAAGCAAGTTAGGTTTTGGTATTGTACTGTATATTGAAATCTGTAATAGAACATAGTCTTTACATATTAATAGTTGTTGAGGATGTGCTAAACTACCTGTTTTCATAATCATGTCCAGGGATTCCTAAACTTGTCAGTGAAACCCCTTTGAGATAAAATATTTACTTAAGAATCCCTGAGATTATAAAGCCGTAATGAAATTGAAGTAGCGACAGATCTTTTCTTCCATATTGTGATGTACATCCAACTGAAACCTATTACTGGAAAAGGAAAAAATGTAAGACAGGCACTTGGTTCTATCCATTGTTTGTTGATTGGATGAAATAAGAGCTGAATGTGAGCTTGCAGTTGATTTTAAGAAAGGGGCGGGGTTTAAAGCAGCACTATGTAACTTTTGGCGCTCTAGCGGTTAATAAACAGAACTGCACACATCCCGCGGAAGAACATTCCAACCGGAGCTACTTCTCTAAGTTTATGTCTATGGCGATTCACGCAGGTATGTGTTACTCCGCAGCGGTGACGACCCGACCAGGCTACAATAGTCCAAATATAAGTACTTATTATAAGTGTACCGTAGTGATTCGGAATAAGACAAAAACGCGGTTTGGAAGATGAATTCATGATGTACTCGCTCATTATATACATTTTGCAAATTTTGAACAGAAAAAGTTACATAGTGCTGCTTTAAGTAGGCTAAATGAATGGAAAAAAAACATACATGGATGAATCATTCACAGTATGATCAGTAATATGCATTTGCAAAATGGTACATTTTCCTTTTGTAGTGACTTAATAGTAAATAAGTTAATAAAGTATACAAAGTATTTTTTCCCCCAAAAATTATTTATTGAGCTTTTTATAAACTCACGAACCCCCTGCAGTTTTCTCCGTTTGGGAAACCCTACAGTTCTGGTTCTTGAGGACCCCTGACACTGCACATTTTTAGATTTATATAAAAAATGATACAGCATCTTAAAAATGCAATGCTTATTGTGCAAGAAAATGGGAAAAGATCTGTCTCTGAACACTGCCATCCGAACTCTGGTGCGGTTTGAATGAAATATGAACGTAACACAGACCAAAGAGATGTAAACAAACCAAAAACAGGACATGATGTCACGATGCGACCCTAACAAGGACAGAATGCTCAAGCAGACCTGTTTTTCATATAGTCGCGACATTGCCCATCAAAGCTCGGTACAGGCATCAGAACCACGTCTCCTCGCAGCTTCACCTGTGTGTGTGACGGAGGGATTCCTGCCACTGTTGTGACTCCTTTACACATTTTATAAGCGCTTCACGAGTTCTCAGCTGGTCAAAATACCATCATATGGAGGCTACGAACATACAACGAATGCATTTAGCCCAAAACAAAGCGTTGTTTTGGATGTTCGGTATGTTGCGAAATCTGTCATAAAAGCCGACCAATCAGGTTGTGAACGTATCCCTATGCCTTTAGGTTCAGTATTAAAATGCCAATGTGAATGCTAAGCGGACCAGGACTAAATGTTTTTGTTTTGTTTTTTTGGTCCGGACCAAGCAAACCGAGCTACACCCTAAAAGTTGATTACTTTAGAAATGCATGGTCTAATAGCACAGCACAGTGTCAGCTTTTTCTCAGAGAAGGTGCCTGTCTTAATTCATCCATTTAAGCACCAACACTAAAAAAAATCACTGATTTACCTGATAATCTAAGTAGTAATTAGGTAACTACAATGTTATAAATGTGAAAGTATGGGTGAAGATGAATATATGGTCTGTGTAAATGTGCCTGTGTGCTGTAGTCATCAATGCAGTCCAGACTTGACTTTACGGTGAAACATTTCAAAATTCAGAGGGTTCGCAACTAGATGTTGATCTGGTGGTGAACTCAAGAATGATTGCCTAATGTTTTTTAAATGGTCTCGGATCAGTGTTATAATGTATTGAGCGCTTCGAAAAAGTGAATCGTTTGGTTTAGATAATTAAGAGCTTCAAAAAGCTTTAGTTTCTCCTATCACTAACAAAAATACTTTATTTGATAAATGTGCTCTGCAGGCACTAAAAGTACTGAAGACATCAGAGTTCATGCCATTCGTGGTTTTCATTGCTGCCCCAGAGCTCGAGACACTACGGGCCATGCACAAAGCTGTGGTGGATGCTGGGATCACAACCAAGCTACTGACGGTCAGCCTAATTTCTGTTTATCAAATTCACTTTCTCAATTTTTTTCCCAATAATGTAGAAACATTAGAGTTACCATAGGCTCTGAGATTAAGTGTGATGACTTTTCTTTTTGTCTTTTTAGGAAACGGACCTAAAGAAAACAGTGGACGAAAGTGCCAGGATCAAGCGGGCATACAATCACTACTTTGATCTGACTATAGTTAATGACAATCTGGACAAGGCCTTTGAGAAACTGCAGGCAGCTGTGGAGCAGCTGACCACACAACCACAGTGGGTCCCTGTGAACTGGGTTTACTGAGACGTACAGAGGTCCAGACACCCCATCATCATCATCATCGGTGGCACAATGATAGGTCAGCGGCACAGAACACAAGTTCACATTCAACGGACCCACCAGTCACTATGCAAATGTACACTAGCCATCCGGTCACGGCAGACATAAGGGAAGTGTACTTATTTATTTACATTTTTTATTTTCTACTGACTAAACTTAAATAGTTGGAGGGAAAAAACAAATAGGATTTTTTTTTTTGAATGGCTTGTCATTTAAAAAAAAAAAATTCCAAATAAGAATAAGCTGCATTATAGTATTTAAAGCAGGGGACTCTTTTCTTACTGTAATTTTAGTGTGACAAATGTTGGTTTACAGTGCAGGATTCATCTCGCATCTCTTCATCTTTCTGAAACGTGCTGTCATACAGTTCAGTCACTACAGTATGCCAAATTATTTAAGCAGCTTTAGATTATCCAGCTTCTGACTCAATAAGATCTTCGTAAGTGTCATCCTGTTTTCCTCTGATTTCATTTGAGTTAAATTCAAGGAATGCTAGGAGTAAGCCAAATTTGACTTTTATAAGTATCACAATAGCACTTTATTTTACAGTCCTGTTTTGTACGTACTATAATAACTAGGTACTAATCCTGAACCTAACCTTAAAGCCCAGAGTATACTTCAGTTTTGATGCAAATGCTTAAAGGGGTAGTTCACCAAAAAAATTGTCATTTACTCACCCTTGCGTTGTTCCAAACCTGTATGAATTTCTTTCTTTTGTTAAACATAAAAAGATATTTTAAAGAATGTGGGTAACCAAACAGTTGTTGGTCCCCTTTGACTTCCATAGTATGGAAAAATACTATGAAAGTCAGAGGGGACCAGAAACCATTTGGTTACCCACATTCTTCAAAATATCATCTTTTGAGTTCAGCAGAAGAATAAGAAATTCATTCCAGTTTGGAACAATGTGAGGTTGAGTAAATTATGACAGAATTTTAACTTTTGGGTAAACTATCCCTTTAACAGGTGTGAAATTCTGCTTCATCCCATTTGCTTTTTATTTTTACCCCCCTACTGAGACTATGTGCAGAACAAATGTGCACCTTGTGGACAAACTAATTAGTGTGAAAAAGTTTATCTGACAGATGCTGTGCCCAAAATCGAATACTTCCCCTACTACATAGTATGCAAAAAACAGTACGCAAACAATAGTATTACGTCCAAATTTTTTAATGGTTGCAAAGTAAATTCCAGTTCAAATTTCAGATGATTTCAGACGCACTGAGAGTTTTTATGTGGTCTCTGCAGAGCAAAAGTGAACAACATTTTCAAATTGGTGGGTGTTTCTAAATAATGCAGTGAAAATGATGCCCCTTACCTGACCCCACCCCTAAACACAAGAGTTACTGTAATGTGAGCCAATCAGGTAACACGGTTGAAAACACCCCTCGTTTTGGCCTCGCCCACCAATCTGGTAACCCATTACTGTCCTGCAGAGACCTATACTTCGACAGAGTATGCATGGTTTGAAAAATCTGGCTAGCGTATCGTACCCACGTACTATGCTGATGACGAAATTTACATCACACGCACTACACATACCCTAGTGAACCTGTAAAAATCTATACTTTAGTTTTGACACGAATGCTTAGCTTATGCATGCAGCTGAACACAGCCTTTCAAATATCATCCATTTGAATATTGTCAGGCGCACTAGAAAGTTTCTTTCTTGTCCAGTGTCTGCGCCAATTCTGATAAAAATGTCTTTATACTCTTAAAGTGCCCCTATTCTGCCTTTTCGAATATTACCTTTCATGCAGTGTCATCATGTAGCTGTATATGAACATAAACCATCTGCAAAGTTGTGAAGCCGACAGTGCATGATAAATAAAGTTATTGTCTGTTAAAACTAAAGAGTCTGCTCGCAATCGCCTAAACGAGTCGTCAAGGAATTCGAATCTTATTCTGTTACGGCTCTACGTCACGAAGTAACACATTTGCATAATGTCTGCCCACGTTCTACGTCGCCAACTTGCCTGCCCACAAACAGTATAATTTCCATGTGGTTAACATCATGTCGAGAAGACGCTGTATCCTACGCTGTGAGAGTAAATTTGTTTTATCACATCTTATAATTACCACAAATTTGTTAACACTTGACACTTACCACTAAGAAACGTCCTGCTCCAGTCGTGCTTGCGAATCGAGTTTCATCATCAGACTCCGGCTCGAATTGGTAAGGTACAATCGATACCATCTTTTCTATGTATTGACAAGTTTCCAGGGCTGTCATTCCATCATGGCAATGAGCGTTTAGTTTCCGACACGCGCTGTACGCGGTAGACCAATCAAGAGCCAATATCTCTACAGCTCTGGACCAATCACAAAGGACTGCGCCACTGACCAATCACAACAGTGAGGGCTCACGGAAAGGAGGGGTTTAGAGAGACTGATTCTTTGAACTGCTTCGCACGAGTCGTTTACGAATCATTTAGAAATTAGGTAAAATTAAATACATTTTTTTAGAAAACGAACGTGTTTTTGTTGTAAACATGTATGTAAACATGTTTTAGGAGGCTCATAAAGCAATATTAGCAACCTTAAAAATGGCATAATAGGGGCACTTTAAATTAGTTGCATCTGTCTCTTAACTGCCTCACACAAGTGCTTGTCAACTCGGGTGGTTATTGTTCTCCAGTAATTTGTTGTTCCATGTCATTCATTTCTTTTTGGACTGTGAAACAACGTCCCAGGCCAGTGTTGCCACCTTGTGGACAAAGTAATTAGTGCAAAAAAGGCCCATGCGGGAGCTGTGTAAAGTACTGCAAACATACTATACTCAGCAGTATAGTGAAGTATGCTTTGGGCTTAAGGGTTGGTTCATGCAGAATACGTTTTTGTGTTCTACTGCACTGCTTTTTAATCGTTTTATGTTAATGCTTCCCACTACTTTTCAGTGTCTTGTTTTGGTCAAGTTGAAAATGCTCAACCTTGGCTGATTATTCCATTCATCATTCACCAGCGCTGCACCTCTGCATTTGGATGTATTTGTGCGGCACCTGTAGTTTTTTAAAAGCAAAAGCCTGTTCTGTGTGAACAGCCCCTAAACCTAATCTTAACTCAAGTCCAATTTACCTTATATTACTCCGTACTTTATGCAAGTAAGTGCATGTACTATAACATAAAGTGGATCCAATATCATTGTTTCAATTTTATCGTTGCAGAATTATGAGCTTAAGTCATTGTGTTGCTTGTAATGTGCTAGTATACCGAATCAGCTAAATGCCTTTTACACGGGCACAAAATCACATTCACAAATGGAATATAGACCAAGTGTCTTGATCACAAGCTACCTGGCCTCACAGATTCATAACCTGTCATCTAGCTGTATTGTGATGTACCTCTGTCCCTGGGGACTTGCTCCAGTGTCTTTTTCAAGGCTTTGTAACTCAGATTTTTATCCAGCTTACTTATTCACTTGAAAATTCTATATTTTGTGATACAGAGAGTTGTATTTTCTGAAATTAAACGGCTGTCTAATAAATTAATCTTAATTTTGGATCACTTTACTTGAGATTCTTTCTATTTTCTGGTGTGCATATGATTGTTCTCCTTTAGTTTAGATGGCAGGAAAGTGGGTTCAGGAAATTACAAAACTGGACAAAATATGATGTAAACAATTTATTGTGCATTTTCACAAGAGTATATGTCCACTTTAAAAGGTTTGATTGCAGAAGTGCTTTAAAAAATAAAAAAAGACAAATTTATTACAAATATTTAAAAACACTTTCCAAATTATTACTGTTTTTACTATGATGTCATGCATAAAACAGCTGATAGGCCACTTAAGGATCCATTTTTTTTTTCTTCTATTCCCAGTTTGTAGATTGTCCACTCACAGACTTTAGTGCCCTTTGGTCCTCAGTTTACAGCAGGTATTTTGGCTTTGCTGTTGTACTCCATTCTGACAGGGGGCGCTAGAGATGCCAAGCCTTTAACTGCAATGCACAGCATGAGGGGATGGCGATCCTGTGGGTTGCTGATTTTTGTAACAAGTGAATCCTTCTCCGTAAGCAGTGTCACGTTACAGGAAGCAAAGAGTGATGTAATCTTCTTGAAAACCTTCTCATCGGTTAACGCAGCCAAAGCAGCATCTTTCAGAGAGGACTTCTTATTTAAAGTCATATTTTGCACCTGCAGGACAATGGACACGTCATATAGGCAGAGAAATGAAGCTCTGTTGCTTACATGTACAGAGCTGCTCAGTTTGTTGTCCTACAAGCCAGAAGATAATTAGCATGCTCAAGTTAATGATTTCCCTTAGGAATTTTCTGAGTTTTTATAATGATGGCTCTGGATTTATGAGTAAATTAAGGCCTGTAGTTCACACCACTTAACTTTTACGAAGCTTGCCAACAAAACAAATTCTGTCATTATCACTACACAACTTGTGTGTGTCTTGTTGAAATGTCCTTGAAGACTAGCTAAGGTGGCCAACTGTGCTAGAACCACCAAATATTATACCTATTGAACCTTTTTTTGTTGACAGCCTTTAAAGTCATTGTGTAATTTACACATCCTCAGGAATTCAACCTGTTTTGTGCTTTCAAACCCTATGCTACCATTCAAATGTTTAGGGTCTTTAAGATTTTTGTTGGACTGTTTTTGAAAAGTATGTTATACTCACTAAGGCAGCATTTATTTGATCAATAATTTATTCCTGTTATGTCAAAGCTGAAATTTCAGCATTACTCCAGCCATTACATTCACATGATCCTTCATAAATTATTGTAATATGCTGATTTGGTGCCCAGAAAACATTTACTTGAAATAGAAATCTATTGTAACATTATAAATGTCTTTACTGGTGCTTTTGATCTATTTAATGCACCCTTGCTAAATAAAAATATTAATTTATTTATTTAACTTTTGAACCGTTGTACAAGTTGCTAAATAAGCATTACAATTGATTGTATGACTCGTGTGAACTCCCATCCAAATTGTAGCAATTGGATAGCCACTTGGATCCATCAAATGTCACATCTGAGGTATGGCACTGTAATTTATGTTGCAAAACAACATGTGAAAGTCTCTTCAAATAATGTTCCCCACAAGCATTTGTGACCTGTGCTGGCAAAATGAGTCGGAATGAGCAAATTTTCAAAAATGAGTTCTCTTCATTTTCACATTCTACATTAAAATACCTTCAAAATAATATATAACTTGTTGGAATCGGACAAAAAAATGACTGATCTACAGCCGTTTGAAGGCGATAGAGTCGGCAAAGTCAATTTTGAGAAAATAGAGTTAAAGGGGTCATATGATGCGATTTCAAGTTTTCCTTTCTCTTTGGAGTGTTACAAGCTGAACAAGCTGAGATAAGATCCCTGAAGTTGCAAAGACTAAAGTCTCAAAACCAAAGAGATATTCTTTATCAATTATTATGATTAATCTTCTAATTTGTTTTTGTATACATCTGAATATTTTGTAAGTTTAAATATGTATGAGATCTCCTTTACTAAGGCGGGACTCTTATTTTGACGGGTTTTCTAGTCTACGGAGCAGCTATATGGGTAATGAAAGCACACAGTTCTTCGGATTTAAAGTTTGTCAGTACCCCCCGAAAAGGCATGAGATCTGTATATGTTTGTTTACTGTTAGTTGTAATAAGTGTTTTGTGTAATTCGCTGTATGTTGATGATAATGCAACTGAGAGAGAGAGAGTTTAATGTTCACTTCTCGTGCTGTGTTTTGTTTAGCTCTTATGGTGATTTTATTGGAGTGAAAAAGGACGCAATAAACTTAATAAAACATCAGTAAAGTTTTGATGAGGTCCGCTACACTTACGAAAGTTACAAAAGTTATTTAGTTAAGAATATTGTGCAATCTTTTGTCTTTTGTTATTTGATTAGCATTAAAGTGCAGACAGTAGCGCTAGGGTTATGCTACGGACATTATACAGCTCAGTGCCTTCACGCAGTTAATTAATAAACCATCGGTTTGTTATATCGGCCTTTTTTCTTATATAGCCGATATGCCGATGGTTGCAAATTGAGGAAAAATTGGCCGATAAATATCGGCGGCCGATACATCGGTGCATCCCTAGTATTAACCAACTGTCCTTACTCAAACTCCATTAGGTCAATATACAACTAATCTCCAACACTCCCCTCCATCAGTCACTGGCTGCAACCAAAATCGCATACTCTTGAGTAGGTACTTCTTTTGAATAATGAATTAATGCTCAGCCGTGAAAATGTATGTTCTATGTAATATGAATCTGTGTAGGGGAGCGCGGGGCACAAAGTAACGCGGGGTAAGTTGTAACACGTGGTTTAAATATTTCCACACATGCTAGCATAACCAAATTTACAGCACTTACTAGTTACCATATCAACATTATTTTTATTTGAAATAAATAATTATTTTATTTTATTGACAAAATAGTTTAGTTTGTCTTGTATATTTTTTTCATGCGATCAGATAACATTTTAAGCTGTCATATGATCATGTTACAACGTGCCCCTCAGATGTTACAATGTACCCCACCTATGGGGCATGTTGTCACATTTCACTTCCAATTTTTGAAGGTAAATAAACAAAAACGTATACACTGTAATTATGAAACAAAGCGACATATTTGTACTAGACAAGTGTGAAATTACTGTGGATAAAAAAAATTATACTCTGAACCTCATGTGGATTTACACAATTTGAGAAAGTCAAAAAGTGTTACTTTGTGCCCCGCTCTCCCTTATTGTGAATGTAATCCAGACGTTCTGCATTCACCATGTATTTCACCCACCAGCGTCACTTTACTGCCATTCACAACTAGTAAAGTATCCGCTGGATGTGCACATCAGTTATCTTAGAACTTTTCACCTACTGTTTTGTGAATATTGTGAATTCAGACATACCATGCTTTCACATCACATTTTTCACCTATTATATAGTCGGGAAGTGTGCAATTTCTGATGCAGCCAATGTCCACACCAATGGCTGAGCCAAGGTTGCCGTGTTGGGCTAGCTGTGATGTGTCGCAGATTAATAGTTTTTACACTTTTTGGGAAATCAACTTTCCAGTGGCTTGAATAATTACTCTGCGAAAGAATAATTCATTTTATTGTAAAAAAAATAATTAAAAAATGTTATGTTGTTTTCAATGAAAGACGGTTAGAGTAGCTGCTGTGATGTTACCTTTCTGCAGTTTGTTGGTTGTTTGCCCTGGTGCAACACTAACTGTGCTTGCTTGCTTCACCTTCACTGGCCCTTCAACTTCAAAACCGCCCTTGACAATTGGCAGCAGGCAAAGTTCTGGCAAAATGGATAGCAGTACAATCATATGGCTTGTTTGACCCTCCAGAATTACCATTCCTATAATGTTTGAGGACATTTTTCTAAACTTCTGTATGATAAACAGTTTTGGTAGTGTGCTGGTAGTGTGTTTCTACTTGCTGTTCAATGTAAATCTGGTTCCTCAAGCAAAAACTGTTGAGAACCTCTGATCTGGAATGTAATTGGTACAAAACTTCCAATGAAAGATTTAGCAAAAATGATTTACCGTAGTGTCCAGTGTGAGCAGCAACTAGTTCAATTACGCTGTAAGCAATGGTGGTTTTGGGGGGGATGTTGATGGACACATTAGTGTCATACTCGGCAAAATGCTTCGCTTTATCATTGACTGATACCTGCAGAGAAACAAGAGACAGACAGGACAGTTTTTATTAAGAGGAGAGGAGACAGGAGGCAGGACGGGACACGTCCCTCTGGAATGTGGTTACTGGATGATGATACACCCAAGACTGTGTCATCGGAAAAGAAGAATGTGTGATCACAAAAGCCCCACCTTTAGTGTTTTATTGAACCCACACATTCCAATCCAGGTACCACCTTCCTGAACATCCTTAGTGACGGCGCAGGGCTGAGTGGTGACGATTCGTTCCTTTGTGTCTCAGCAGAGATTCAAGTGTGACTAGTGTGTCACATGGCTTTATTGTCTATAACTCTTCACCTACATCAATACACCTGGACCAATTTAAAAAAAGAAACGGTCGAAGAGATATATCTATCTTCAATTTTCTCCTGTTGGTGTCGTCAGGGTGATTTAGACATTTTTACTTAAAAAAAAAAAAAAAAAACCAAGCTAATTAATTTAGTTTTTCGGTCACATGACAAAACATTTACAGTGCAGGAACACTAATTTCACTGAAGGAGTTTTAGATATATGATCAATGACAAATGAGGACATAGAAGACAATGAAAGAAAAAAAAATTCTTTACACGTGGACATAGAAATGCAAACTTGTAAATCATTGTTACATTTCTAAAAACGGTGTTCAATCACTGTTTAAAAAAAAATAAATCCACATATGTACAGGAGTCTATTATGGAAGCCCATTTCCGCCACTAAATACAAATTTAAAAAAAGGTAATTGCGAATTTTTAGCTCAGACTTTTTCTCGCAATTGCAAGTTTTTCTCAGAATTGACCCTCTAACTGTAGCACTTTCTATTCTATTTTAATTCTACTTTATCTATATTTATCTTCTTTTTTTATTTTTTATCTTTTTATTTAAAAAAACAACAAAAAACAAACAAAAACTAGCTTTCTATATTTTCTATTCTATCTACTTGTTTTTCTTTGTGTGTGTCTGTGTATATGTGTGTGTGTGTATATATATATATATATGTGCGTGTGTGTATATATGTGTGTGTGTGTGTTTGTAGATGTGTGTGTGTATATTGTTGCTCTTTTGTTAGTTTTGACTGATTTTATTGTCCTAATTTGTAAGTCGCTTTGGATAAAATTACTGCTAAATTACTAAATAAATAAATTGTGACTTCATAACTTGCAATTGTGAGTTTATATCACACTTCTGAGAAAAGAAGTCAGAATTGCAGGATATCAATTCTGAATTGTGAGATGTAAACTCGAAATTGCAAGGAAAAAATTCTGAAAGAATTCTGAGTTATCTCGCAATTCTGAATTTCTCAGAATTGCAAGGAAGTAAGAATTCTGAGATATACACTCGGAACTGCAAGAAGAGAATTGTCAGAATTGTGAGAAAAAGTCGCAATTACCTTTTTTGTATCACTTTGCGGAAATGGGCTTCCACAGTCTTTACTACTTAATCATTATTTTTTAAATATTAATTTTTAAAAAATCTGTTTTTTTTTTTAACCTTTTCCCCCTTTAAACTAGACTCACACAATTCTAGACTCTAAATTTCACATAATTGCCTAATATAATAATGTGATATAACAATCAAGCATACTTAGAAAAGCAAAGCATATTTCTTAGACAACTTCAGCCTTAAATTTCAGTTTGTCATCAAGGGCAAACAAAAAAGGGAAGGGAGAACTTCATGGAAAAACAGAAATATAACAAGAATTTTAAGCACAAACAACACGCCATGTACAGTATCTCACAGAAGTGAGTACACCCCTCACATTTTTGTAAATATTTTATTATATCTTTTCATGTGACAACACTGAAGAAATGACACTTTGCTACAATGTAAAGTAGTGAGTGTACAGCTTGTATAACAGTGTAAATTTGCTGTCCCCTCAAAATAACTCAACACACAGCCATTAATGTCTAAACCGCTGGCCACAAAAGTGAATACGCCCCTAAGGGAAAATGTCCAAATTGGGCCCAAAGTGTCAATATTTTGTGCGCCCACCATTATTTTCCAGCACTGCCTTAACCCTCTTGGGCATGGAGTTCACCAGAGCTTCACAGGTTGCCACCTTGCGCTCTTCCACCTTCTGCTTGGCCAATTTATCACCTTTACCCTCAGCTTCTTTAGCAAGGCAGTGGTCGTCTTTACAAAAATGTGAGGGGTATACTCACTTCTGTGAGATACTGTACTTTAATTTCCTTATTTTCATTCACCAGTGTCCATATCTGTCACTACAGGTGAGATTCACTTGTATTTAAACCACATTCCATATCACAACACTCCCTTATCTGACCAAGCTTGTGAAGGCAGCAGCTCTAAACTGGGTGTGCCTCACACGTCCTAAAAAGTGAAGCTGCGGGCTCTTTGATCACCCCCTGGTGGCTGGCTATAAATATTATACTGGTAATAAACCCCGCCCTCTCCATGTAAACGAAAGGGACGAGTCAAAATAAAAAAATAAATTACACTTCCAATACAATTTTCCGAAATATGGTTTTGGTCATTTAAGGTAGTTGTTATTACGCTGATATATGTTCAATTGTTCGTTTTTGTGAAAAGTTTGATTTTAGCTAGTAATTTGATGCTATAAAAACAGGGCGTGTCGTTATGGTTGATTGGGTCTGTGGGAGTTTGATACTGCGGCTCCAACCCACTACACTACTGCGCAGACTCTGGCTCCTGAATCTCTACTGCACAGACTCTGGCTCCAACTGACGTCATTTACTCAAGATGACAGCGGCCATACTGAGATGCTTTGGCTTCACTGTTCTATAGTGGAAGGAAGTGGAGACGCGTCGTCCATCTTTTTTTTGCAGTCTATGCTCTAAACACACTCATCTGGTCAGTCCCTCACCTAGATTTGGAATCCTGTACGAGCTTCTGGATATCTACCTCCTGTTTCATTAGGTTTCCAAACGATGACTGAAGTTTGCTGGAGACCCCCCCCCACATTAATGGCCCCCGCCCCAAGTTCTGCTGCAACACTACCACTTTTGTTATCCACAACTTAGCCATTATAGATCAAAAAGTCTGTTTCAACCACAAATGTGGACAAAAATAACAATGTATATCAGCTCTCCCGAACACATAACACCTTGTTAAACACAAAACCACCTGATTTTAAATAAGAGTTTAACACAAACCATTTTGGGAACAATTTTCACATAGATAACATGATTCTACAGTCCCTTGAGAACAAGACATGTACTTAATTGAATGAAATGTGCACTTGTAGTGTACTTCAAAACATAAAAGTATATTTCTAAAAAAAAAACAAAAAACTGCAGATAATATATTATGAAATAAAAGGACATTTCATTTTACTTAAAGAGAACATGTTTCTTAACACACTTAAGTACTCTTTTAAAGCACACTTTGTAATATCAAATTTTTATTTTATTTTAAAGTTTTATTTTAAAGTAGATTTTAAATCATCACTTTAATATCTTTTGTTGTGCTGTTTTATGTGTTTATGTGCATGTACTTTATAATATCAGCTGTAGTGTTTTATTCAATATTACATTTAAAGTTAAGATATTTTACTAATTGTACTTTTGTAATAAACTGCAACTTCATCATTACAAATGTGTAATTACAAATATATTTAAAAACTTGACATACAAGTCTCAATAGAAATTATATTAAAGTATATTTTAGTTTACTGTTAATCTATTTCAAAGACAACAGAATTATTAAATCACAACTTAACCTTTTATGACCCTACTTAAGTGGGTCATAAAAGCACTCTAAAGATCAGCTAACTGCATATAATATATATATATACATACATTCATATTCACATTTCTATTTAAAGGGGTCATATGATGTTGCTAAAAAGAACAGTATTTTGTACGTGAATGCTTGCACTACCAAACTTCACAGATATACCCTATTAAAAAGGTTCCAAAAGGATGCCACAGAAGAACCATTTTTGGTTCCCCAATCTTTTAGTCAACATTTTAAGAACCATGCACGTAATAGGTTCTTCACGGAACCACAGATGCCAATAAAGAACCTTCAATTTTAAGAGTGTAGATCTGAAATAAAAACAACAAAGAACCATCTTTAAAATGAGACTTTATTGAAGGACAGAGGAAACGCTGCAGCGATCAACACGCAAGTCCCCCAGTCCCCCAACATCATTCGTCGTAGTGCGTAGTGAACTGAGCACAGGTTACAGGTCAAACTGTGAGGAAGAAGCTTTCAAACACTGGCAGGCTCATGTGTGTGATGGTCATGTTCAGTATTGTTGAGCCATCTGTCAGTCTTGTGAATAAGTTAAGATGTATATATAAATATTTCTGAGAAACTCAAACATTTTGTTCATTCAAGTGTCTCAGAGTAAAAGGCGGTCATAAAATTACAATACTTTGTGACGATACATTGGACTTGATTAAAAGTTCTAGCAAAGTTTATGTATATAATTTTATATAAGGCATTATATGGATTATATTCATAGTCTAATATACATCATAAATTCCTCGACATTTTGATTTTAAGAGGTAGACAACGCAGTTTTGTTCTGACAACATACTATCAATCTTTTTAAAGGTGCGATCACCTGCAGTACTACGTTTAGCCACAAGGGACCACAATCCAACAGTTTTTCTTGTGGTTTCTTGTGCTACTTACTATGCACATCAGCCAAAAAAAACAATTACTGGGCAGGATTGCATATTTCTCATACTTCCAATGGAACAATTTGCATAAATGACACTACAACATAATGTAAGCATATTAAGGCAATGAACTGCTGGGACATTAAATAATAAATATTAAGGAATGATTTGAAACGATCAGATTGTAATTCTGCAGCCACCGGTCTCTCACAGCTTTATCAGTCTCTACCTCACAAGGTGTGTGTTGTCTCTGGAAGGTGGAACAGTTAAGAGCAGGCAACAGTGAGCACAGATGTATATTGGCTGCCTCTGGGTTACCAGAGGACCGGACAGTCAAAGTTACTGAATCCAGGATCTTTCCTTAACTCCCAGTAAGTGTTGTTGCTCACCCAGGTGTCATCTCTGGACTTTCTGTTGGTGATTAAGCAGAAATTCGTTTTAACAACTAACTGGATTTGGTCATGCAATGTATTTTTCTTAAAAAGACAAGAAGTTGTGTAGTTCGTTCATACTGGAAGAATCGAGGTTGATGTGACATGTGGTTGTCCTCCAGGACTCTGCGTCTCTCTCGCTGCAGCTGTTCGATCCTCTGCTTCTGCACCTCTGCAGATTCAATGTTCCCTTCCTCCAATAACCTGCACACACAAACAGTCTCATATGAAATTCATTTTGTCCATGCATAACATGACTGATGCATTGATGCTTAATAATCACATTTCAGTTTCTTCTAAGATACTGAAACTTCAAAGTATTGATAATTGTTTCTTTGGCATTGATATTATCTGCTGCAATATTGTTAATTAAAACGAATATTAAAACTATTACAATTATTTTTATTAACTGAAAAAAGAAAGAAATAGAATGAAATATAAATATCAGCTGATGAAATTAACAAAAATTTCATGAAATTTAGAAATGTTTTAAAAATGTAAGTACTAAACTTACTAAAACTAAAAACTGAAAATAAAATTAAAGCTAAATAGAAATATTTTGAAAAACAAAAACTAATAAAATGACATAAGCACATAGCAAATTACCAAACATTAAACTAAAATGAAAATATAAAAATAAAAGATTAAAAATTAGAAAAATATAAAATTCAAAATGATAAAACATTAGAAATATTAATAAATACTATAATAGTATATAAATAATATTAAAATAACCTTGATCTACTGCCCATTGGATATTTCTATTTTCTATTATTTAGTAAAGCTTTCATTTATTCTATCATTGTTAATTTTAGTTTATTTTAAATTTATTAAGGCCAAAGATGCCTGGTATCATTTAAAAATTTCTATTAGCAGCATTTTCATTTTCAACTTTTGTAATATATTATATAAATTGTAATATATTTAAGTAAAATTAA
>NW_015557148.1:218410-220944 GCF_001515605.1 Sinocyclocheilus anshuiensis
TCAAACAATACACATGTAAGTTTTTACCTCTGGTCGAGCCGTAGTCTGGTGTCTGTGGGTGGAAGAAGTGGTTTGGTAAGAGGGTCGAGCTCATTGAGCTCCATAGCAAACTTAGTGAAACCGTAGTACTGCTCATAGTCAGGAGGCATGGGATCTGTACACATAAACATACACAAATAAAAGTTGATGATAAACTGTTTTCATTTAAATACATTCTGAAATATTAGCCAAATGAATAAAGAACTACTAAACACTAGCAACTGTATAGTCTGGGAAATACATCAGCCAGCGGGCACCAGAAAAATGTGGCACATGTATAAAAGAGGGCAGACTGTGTGTGTGTGTGTGTGTGTGTTGATTCCTACTCATCCTCCAGATGCAGGTAGCAGAGGGTGGGCTGCCGCAGTACATCCCCTCGTGCCATTTCCCAAACAGCTTGTGCACGACTTTCCCTTTGTGATCTGTGACAGCTCCCTCCACCTCATTCATGCTGGAGTTCCAGTACTTCGCCTATGAAGGACACAGACATGTTTGATCTGAGCACTCCCGAACAAAGAAGTGTGTACATACAGTATTTAAAGGAGACCACCTGGGTTAATTACAGTGATACTGAACAAATGAGTGAAAATACACAGAATTAATTCACCATCAAGGTATCACTAATGTGGCGTTATAATGAACTTTGCTATTTAACAGCAAGGTCAGATGGAGATCTCCAGCAGATGTCATACTTGAGTCAGTCAGTAAGCTTAATGAATCTCAGTGGTGAAGAACCATGAATAAGTATCTGACTTTTGTAGAATCTCATTCTGTCCCATTTCTTGTTTTATTCTTGCTCTCCTTTGCCCTAATTGATCTCCTCTGTCTGACCTCTTTCTGTCTTTTCTTCACCCCTTAGAAAAGCCTGACCCATTGTTCTTGAAGTCTGCTGTCAATTATCTCAACTGTGCCACACAGATCCCTCATTAGATGCTAAAGAATGTGGTGCTCTCTGAAAGGCCAGGAAGAGTTGACTGACACGTTTTAGGTCACGTGTGACCAACACGTGTGAAGGATGTTAGATGGTGAAACTTGGCAGATTTGAATCACAGTAACAACTGGTCCAATACATCTGTTTAGCAGCACTATGTAACTTTTGGCGCTCTAGCGGTTAATAAATAGAACTGCACACATCCCGCGGAAGAACATTCCAAACGGAGCTACTTCTCTAAGTTTATGTCTATGGCGATTCACGCAGGTATGTGTTACTCCGCAGCGGTGACGACCCGACCAGGCTACAATAGTCCAAATATAAGTACTTATAAGTGTACCGTAGTGATTCGGAATAAGACAAAAACGCGGTTTGGAAGATGAATTCATGATGTACTCGCTCATTATATACATTTTGCAAATTTTGAACACAGAAAAAGTTACATAGTGCTGCTTTAAGTATAGCAGAAAATAAAACATTTCAGAAAGTTGTTTTCTCAAAATGGACAAAAAGCACAGGGAGCTGACCTTGATGAAGGTGACTTTACACTGGCATTTTTCACTGTTGGAGTTTTTGATGGAGATTTCGCCGTAGTGCTCGATCCAGCGCTGCCCACTCAGAATGTTGTGAATACATGATGTCACTTTATTCCATTCGTAGTGATCTCCAAAGCTGAAGGTGAGAGTAAAGTGTGAGTGTGTGTCTAGGCCTACTGTAAATGCACATTCACTAGTACCAGTCAGGGGTGCGTTTCCCAAAAGCATCGTTAGCTAACTATGGTAGTTAGTTCCATTGAAATCTATTGGTAACGACGGAACTTGCGACCATAGTTGCTTTTGGAAAACGCAGCCCAGGCCGATATTTTGTCATTCTGAGATTACTGGATGATAACCATGCTAGGTTATCTGATTAACAGAAGGCTTAGTTATTAGTGTTAGTTAACTTCTGTACGTCTATAAATTAAGCAATTTTTTTTTAAATAGTGGATTTTAAAGGGGTCATATGATGCGATTTCAATTTTTCCTTTCTCTTTGGAGTGTTACAAGCTCTTGGTGCATAAAGAAGATCTGTAAAGTTGCAAAGACTAAAGTCTCAAATCCAAAGAGATATTCTTTATAAAAGTTCAGAGTCAGCCACACCTACCTAAAACGGCTCGTTCTAACACGCCCCCACATATCTACCTCACTATGTGGGAAGATTTGCATAACGCCGCCCAAATGTTCACACAAAGAAAGAAGGCGTAACTTTTATTCTCGCTGTAGTTTTGTTGATGCTGCAGCCATGTCGTGAAGGCGCTGTGTGCTTCGTTGTGAAAGCGAAACTACTTTGTTTGGTCTTCCAAAAGAGGACGATATCCGCTTCGTCATGCCTAGAGTTGATCTGTGCTGGTCGCTGAGGGAATACATCAACTTTCACCGTGGACAAAGCGGAGTTCACATGTGGTTGCCGCGCATTCGTCGCATCCGCTGGGCGCACTGTTCTCGACCCCGTTGCCTCAGCTCACTCTATCCCGGCCTCAGCGCACGCTAAGCCGGGGCTTCGGCTCACGCTAGCCCGGCCTCAG
>NW_015557148.1:220998-225261 GCF_001515605.1 Sinocyclocheilus anshuiensis
GTAAAACGACAGTATAAGTCATTATAATCAGTAATTATGTCCCCACTGGATGCAACAAATGCCTCGTTTGTAATGGGTTTTAATGTTGTCTCATCGCTCCGGCCGGGACACGGCATCAACAGTATGTGAGGGGCGTAACATTTCCGTCTCACGCTTGAGGTATTCGGCCAATCACAATGCACTGGATAGCTGGCCAATCACAGCACACCTCGCTTTTTCAGACCGATGAGCTTTGTAAAAATCGACTTTGTTTCAAAAAGGCGGGGCATAGAGGAGAAACAATAATGTACAGTATGTGGAAAATAATGTGTTTTTTGAACTTTAAACCGCATAAACACATTTCATTACACCAAATACACAAAATAATGTTCTTTTTAGCAGCATCATATGACCCCTTTAAATAAACAATAGCAGCAATTTTGTTTATGTATCATTAGCCAGAATATATTGTATTTATATTTAAGGTATTTACGCTACTATTCAAAAGTTTTGGGTCAGTAAAATTGTTTTTAAAAGAAACTTTTATTCAGCAAAGATGCATTTAAAAATTAAAATAAAGGTGTTTACATTGTTACACCTAAAAACGAACTTTCTATCAAAAAAAAAAAAACCTAAAGGAAACCAGTTTCCACAAAAATATTAAGCAGCACATCTGTTTTCAATATTGACGATGATAATCAGAAATGTTTCAGCAGCAAATCAGCATTTTAGAATGATTTCTGAAGGATCATGTGACACTGAAGACTGGAGTAATGATGCTGAAAATTCAGCTTTGCATCACAGGAATAAATTCCATTTTTAAAATATATTAAAATAGAAAAAGGTATTTTAAATTGTAATAATATTACACAATATTACTGTATTTACTACATATTTTTGATCAAATTCCAGCTTTGATGACTTGCTTTAAGTATGTATCTGGCCTAACCCTGAAAGGGTGATCAGGGCCCCCAACAGAACTGGCGGAGTCTAAGATAACCCAGAATATTTGAATTAATGACCAAATGACTACATTTTCCTCTTATATGGCTACTTGTAAATAAATAATTGGGAATGAGATATTGATTTGAGTGAACTTATTTTATTATATGAGAAAGAAGAGACCTTGGAATGATATGAGAGACGTGAAACTGGCACATCTATTTAAGAAATCAGATCCCTGGGACAACAAATGTCAATTATACAGTTCAGAAGTCATTATGCAAAGGTTATTAGAACTCAGAATGTCATAATTGACCAATCAGAATGAAGTATTCCAGAGAGCCATGAAATATTTCAGCTTTATCGTGCACATCATCAGCTGCCCTACTCTAGATAATGGCACCATTTACTGAAAAATCCATTTAGTCTCCACTAATATTAATTTTATGGTATTTACTGTTCGGACCCCAAGTACTTGTTGCAGACAAATTTCCAAAACAAAACGATAGTAAATCACCAAAACTATAATGTTTTATAACTTTAAATTATAAGCTGAGTTTGGTGGAGGACACTGAGCTCCATTCAAAGAATCACAGGATCTGTAAAACCAGTAGAACAGTGAAAGAGCCCCAACCCACTCGGCACAGACAGTCTGTCATCATATGTCATTACAATGTGTGCTGCTGAGTCATTGACAACTTCAACACCTCGCTGACCCAGTTTGCTGTTTCCAGGAAAGATAACAGCTCCGTTGCTTAAGGTGAACAAGGACACTGACAACATCAACCACAGCTGCTGCTATAATTTGGATGGTGCCATCATTCAAGATACCATTTACCCAGACTACAATCTGTTCTCACCTCTAAGGTCTAGCCAAAGACTCCAAAGCACCATCAATACGTCAGGTTACTGTTTCTGACACGTAACATGTATTTAGAACTGTCAATTACTTATTAAATCAAAAACATTTAAAAATGTAACATTTAAAATGTATATTTTACTAAATACAACACTCAACGCTTGTTTTTACTTCACCCTTAATGTATAAACATACTTTCAATATTTTAAGCCTACATACTACTGGTCACAAATGTGCAACAGACCAGTGGCTCAACCTTTTTGACTCCAAGGACCCCCATTGTCCACAACAGTATTCAAGGCCCCATGATCTTTCCAGTTGTTTGTGATTTACTGGATAAGGATATGGATATTTAAAAATATTTGTACTCATTTTCTAACAAATAAAATATTATAGAGTTTGACATAACTAGAAATATTTATATTGATTTTCATTATTAGAGTTGTATAATTAAATGTATATTTAAATTAATTTGCCTTCTGGTTCATAAATTCCATTGCAGTAGTTATATTTTGCAGTAAAAACAATGAGCCTTAGTGGTTGAGATGGATAACACCTGAGACACGGCTGGAGCCAAAAACTGCAGACTGACCTGTGTGTGAATTTAATAAACAGACAAAATCTTACCCAGGGAGAACCACGTGTGTAGTTCCAACAGGTACAATCTCCATGGACTTTCCCCAAAACTTATTCCTCCACCTCACGTCTAAAATCAGCCACATATAACACACTCAGCTTCATATCTGCAGACATTAGCTGATTTGTACTGACACAGTAAGCCTGGTATTACTAGTGTGACGTTACCTTGCCAAAAGATGAAGTTTTTAGATTCGGCATGACATGCAGAAATGGGGGGGTGATGGCTGACCTGGAGGATGAAAGCAGAGCAGCTGTGAGAGCTGTACACACACATTCACATATCTGCTCACAATTACAGCTTACAGAGAGCGTCCTACCTGCTCCGCCACAAAACAAAAGCCTTTGTCTGGACGATCACACTCGTAGGTCTCACCCAACACTGGATTAAAGGGTTTTCCTCCTGCTCTGTAGTAACTGGAAGCATAGCCGGACACAGCAAATGTAGCGATGTACACCTACAAACAGAACACAGCACATTTAGTTAGTTTTGTATGTTGCCCATTTCATGATACTCCTTATTAAAGGGATAGTGAGTTCACCCCAAAATGAAAATCTGCTGAAAACGTACTCAGCCTCAGGCCATCCAAGATGTACAGTAAATGAATTTGTTTCCACATCGGAACAGATTTGGTGAAATTTAGCATTACATCACTTGCTCACCAATGGAAACTCTGCAGTGAATGGGTGCCATCAGAATGAGAGTCCAAACAACTGATAAAAACCATCACAATAATCCACAAGTAATCCACACGACTCCAGTCCATCGACTAACATCTTGTGAAGTGAAAAACTGCATGTTTGTAAGAAACAAATCCATCATTAAAGGGGTCATATGATGCGATTTCAATATTTCCTTTCTCTTTGAAGTGTTACAAGCTCTTGGTGCATAAAGAAGATCTGTAAAGTTGCAAAGACTAAAGTCTCAAATCCAAAGAGATATTCTTTATGAAAGTTAAGAGTCAACCACGCCTACCTAAAACGGCTCGTTCTAACACGCCCCCACATGTCTACGTCACGATGTGGGGAGATTTGCATAACGCCGCCCAAATGTTCACGCAAAGAAAGAAGGCGTAACTTTTATTCTCGCTGTAGTATTGCTGCTGCTGCCATGTCGTGAAGATGCTGTGTTTCGTTGTGAAAGCGAAACTACTTTGTTTAGCCTTCCAAAAAAGGACGATATCCGCTTTGTCATGCCTGGAGCTGATCCGTGCTGTTCGCTGAGGAAATACATCAACTTCGCGCTGTGGATAGCCGGATCGGCTTTCACCGTGGACGAAGCGGAGTCCAGCCCGGGGTCGTCACATGTGGTTGCCGCAGGCATCACAATATGGTAAGGGATGTAACATTTCCGTCACACGCTTGAGGAATTCGGCCAATCACAACGCACTGGATAGCTGGCTAGTCAGAGCACACCTTGCTTTTCAGACCGATGAGCTTTGTAAAAATCGACGCGTTTCAGAAAGGCGGGGCATAGAGGAGAAACAATAATGTACAGTATGTGGAAAATAATGTGTTTTTTGAACCTTAAACTGCATAAACACATTTAATTACACCAAATACACAAAATAATGTTCTTTTTAGCAACATCATATGACCCCTTTAAGGCTATTTAACTTTAAAACGTCACTTCTGGCCAAAATACGAGTCCATAATCCATAATAAAGCTTCCTCCAGTGAAAAATGTCCATCCCCTGTTGTTCTCTCACATTAGAATCCACAAACATATTTGTTTAGGACTGTTTTAGACTGGTTTTGCTTGTAAACAGTGCTTGATCCCTGCAAATTCCTCTCCGGATTTAGATTAGATCAGGGGTGCCCAAACTCGGTCCTGGAGGGCCGGTGTC
>NW_015557148.1:225749-227841 GCF_001515605.1 Sinocyclocheilus anshuiensis
CGGTGTCCTGCAAAGTTTAGCTCCAACCCCAATCAGACACACCTGAACCAGCTAATCAAACTCTTACTAGGCATGCTAGAAACTTCCCGGCAGGTGTGTTGAGGCAAGTTGGAGCTAAACTCTGCAGGACACCGGCCCTCCAGGACCGAGTTTGGGCACCCCTGGATTAGATGATTGGAGAGAGCAATATTATGGATAGAGGACTTGTATTTTAACCGGAAGCAACATTTTGAATTTAAAAACGTCTTAATGATCAATTCGCTTTACAAGACGTTAGTCATGTGGATTACTTGTGAATTATTGTGATGTTTTTATCAGCTGTTTGGACTCTCATTCTGACGGCACCTATTCACTGCAGAGGATCCACTGGTGAGCAAGTGATTTAATGCTAAATTTCTCCAAATCTGTTCTGATGAAGAAACAAACTCATCTACATTTTGAACTGCCTGAGGGTGAATACATTTTAATTTTTACGTGAACTGTTACTTTAAGGCTTTGTTGAAATGACTTTTTTACTGATCTGTCTGGCATGTGAAGCTGAATTCACAACCCATTTTATTTACATAATCTGGCATGAAACAAAATATTCAGCAAAACATATAGTCTGGACTTGTATTTATCTATAGGGAATTGATTGGATTATGAAAAGTGTTTTAGACCTTAATATTACTTTGCATTTGATTGTGGAGGACGAGTCCTCTTCTGAAACGCCTCCAGCACCCGGGAGGCTTTTTGACAGGCATATGAAAGCTGAAAGTCAAGTTCACCCACGAGAGCATCTCAAAATATCCCAATGGTTACGTTACTTTTTCAAACCTGTCATTATTTGCTATTATTGCTGTAACCTTTCTTATATTCATCTTACCTGGCAATAAATTACTGTGATGACCAAGGAGCTCTAGTTCACCTTCATTTCCATTCAGAACCAGAAAAATGTTTAGTCAATCAACTGAGGGAAAATGTGGCCTATGTGACATCAGCTTAAATTGAAAATCATTTCAGAGGTGGAGAAATGTATTTTATTTGACTGAAGACAATTCCTTCTATGAAATAACAAGCAGTGATGAATGGTGCCCAACAAGACCAAGAATGTGCATTAAGTGAACAGATCAATTTTGAAAGGTTGACTTTAAATTCCAGCTGTCTTTATCTCTTGTGATTAAACTTCATCAGGTAGCATACTGAAAAGCCATGAAGCTACTGACCTAGACACTAGTGCAATGTAAATTCAAAAGCCGAAGCTATTATTTAAACTTAGAGAGAGGATTGCTTTTTTTTCCTCCAGAGACTAATAAGAGTGTAACAATGATGGGTACTCAGAGTGTCACTGGATACAGTAGAGTGCAGCTGACTAAAGCACATTTCCAAGCAGGGAGAATGATTTCTGAACATTAATCATGCACTCATGAGCAGTGTTGGGGAGTAACTAGTTACATGTAACGGAATTACATAATAGTAACAGTGGATCCCATGTTGATCAGCCTGGATCAGACAGGCTTTCAAAATAATCACTCTACTCCTAGACAATCACATCAGGCTAATAAAGTCTAATGCATCGTGACATCATAAGTCAGACTATGGATGTGTGTGTGTGTCTGTGAATTTTACAATATAAATAGCAAACAATATAATATACAATGTCATGATAATATACCATTAATATAATAATACTGTAATAAGGTATATTATTGTAACATAATAACTGTTATAAAATGCCAACTTGAAGTCAGAATATGAAAGTGTGAATATCACAATATTAACAGTAAACAATATGCAATACTCAAATTATATATAATCATATAAAAATAAATAGTTTTGATATAATATAGTATTAAAATATCTTATTATACATAATTTGGTATTTCTGGGGTCATATGATGCTGCTAAAAAGAACATTATTTTGTGTATTTGGTGTAATGAAATGTGTTTATGCGGTTTAAGGTTAAAAAAACACATTGTTTTCCACATACTGTACATTATTGTTGCTCCTCTATGCCCCAGCTTTCTGAAACTCGTCGATTTTTACATAGCTCATCGTTCTGAAAAGCGAGGTGTACGCTGATTGGCCAGCTATCCAGTGCATTGTGATTGG
>NW_015557148.1:227879-230280 GCF_001515605.1 Sinocyclocheilus anshuiensis
TACAGATCTTTATGCACCAAGGGCTTGTAACACTCCAAAGAGAAAGGAAAAATTGAAATCGCATCATATGACCCCTTTAATATTATATTATTGTAACATAATAGGGATTTAAATTGAACATGACAATATTATTAGAATATTATTATGCAATAAGGATATATTTCTCTAATTTCTTCACTTTCATGTGATATTCTAAGGAAGTGCATTTAAACCTGAGACCATTTATTTCACATAAAGAAATAGTTATGAATTTCTGTTTTGGCCCTATTAGACAGTAGTTTTTATGCTTGCATTATGCTTTTTATGCAGATCTTGAGCTCTCATCTCTTCCTCAGTGATGTTTCGTTACATTAGCTTTGTATGGACACGCAAATGTGAACATAAAGCGAAATCAGAACGCTTTGCATTCACAAATGGCAGTCAGAATGCCTCTCGAGAATTCATATTTGCACCAAAAATGTGCAAAAACAAATTTCTTGGCATTTCTAGCATTGACTATTCGCATTTCTTTTTATTTGAATGTGCACAATGACTGTGATTAGCTCAAATAATAATGCAAGTTTATGCATGTTTGAATCTAAATACTGTACATATGCAAATAGGTTTGTGAAATTTTGTGACCTCTCCCTACCATGCGCTCAAACGGGTCCTGTGTGTGTGCAGCCTTGTCCAGTAGTTCGCTGTACTCCAGTTCCTCACACAGTCTCTGCAGAGTGTTGAGCGGCTCGTTGAGTTGAACAGGCATGGCTACTTTAGACAAGTCCTTCCCAATGTTGTTCTTCAGGATGTTCCACAGGCTGATGTTGCTGGTATTGGGACTGGGGGAGGGAAGACAAGACCGCCGCTGTTCTTGAGAACCACTGTTCTCTACACAGCCTAAAAAGGAAAAACGCTTGCGGATCAATTCCAGCAATGTCTCTGGAAGTTTCAGTTCAGGCTCGTTAAAATTGCTTGACAGTGCTTTTTCAGAACACACCTAATCCCTCATACAGCTATAAAACAGCTGTCAAATGTAGACCGTAAGAGATTCTCACTGGAAATAACAATGGAATGACAGCAAAATATCAATGACTTGAGGAAAAATGTGGCATACCCACCTGTATTGAGTCTCTCATTCTCTACCTCGTTGCTGAAGTTATCCATAGACACGTTGTCACTGATGTCACTGATATATGAGTCATCTTCCGAAGGCTAGCAGGAAACCACACATCATCATTACAGGTGTTTGGCTCTCTGACAATATATATGTATCATAGCTAGTCTACTGACCATCTAACAACTGGAAATCATCTCCATGTGGATCTCTCTGCACCCTCTAATATACCACATTATCAAAACCATAAAGATAGAGCAGATTTCATTGTCCATCACTCAAATGGAGAAGATGAAGAACGTTTTTCGGTGTACAAATTCACACAGAAGCCTAATTCTGCATGAGGTATATTTAGAGAAGCAATTATCTCAATTTTCATATTACTTCTGCTACAGGAGACGCTTAAGCAGGTCGGCCTCAATGTGAGGCAGAAAGGCAGAAATTAAGTTAGAGTGAGAAAGCAGGGATGGCAGGCAGGCTGGTTCCTCTAGCTGTGGAATGTCATCCATAGCACTTATTACATGCTTAATATTATTAGTCCCTTCCTCTGTCTCCTAATAGGGTGTTCGGTTCAGTGTCTGCCTGAGGTGAAGGAGAGTGTCCAAACTCTGGCCAGTGTACGACTCATTTTGGCCACTTTTGGTGCCCAGCGAATGACACGCGCATGCGATGACACTTTGAGCAGTACATTTATGGAACTGAAAAAAAAGAGGGGATTTCATTCTCACCTCATTTTCTGAAGAGCTAGCTGACAGCAGCACTTCCTGCGCATCAAAGAACTCTGATAGAGACTCTGTAATGGAAGCTCTGCTCTCATTAGACGCCTGGTGAACAAGAGGACGGGAACCATCACTGGAGTCTTGCTTCTGTATGAAGAAAAGTCATGGTTTCAAGTCACATAGTGCCAAATGGGTGAACATCACAAAGAAAAAATGTGGATCATACTTGAACCCAAAATAAAAAAAGAAAATTATATTATATTACATTACTAATATAATTAATTCTACAATTATATATAATGCCTATTTTTTTAACCATTCAATTTTTTTCAATATTTTCATGACAATTAAGCACACTATCCTCCAAACTTCTCATTACTGTTACATGCTAAAAATATAATGTAATACAGAAATTAATAGTCCAGTCACATTGTTTTTTTAAGGTTAAAATCAGCATAAATGAACCCTCCTACTGCATTCAATTCAGCTTTAACCCAGAAGAACCTTGCAAATGGTGAAAGAATATCAAAGTACACATGATAAAAATGTTATACATTTTTGTAAATAGATTTTTAATAATTTATTAGTA
>NW_015557148.1:230463-232867 GCF_001515605.1 Sinocyclocheilus anshuiensis
TGTAATAACCATTTTTTTTACATGTACATTGCAATACTTAATTTGTTCTAGGACAAGTTTGACCCGGGTATCAACATTATACACGGATTTATTTTATATATACACGGCTTTACACACGATATTATGGTAGCCTTTTTTTCATCTATGACGTAGGCTTGTCTCAGAAATTATGTTGTATATATATATTTAGCCTTTTTTCCATATCACACACTTTTAACATGGTAAACATGAATATGCATGCATAAATAAACTATGGATAGACAAAAGCTATAACAAATAAACTTGAACTACAGTCCAAAGTGAATGTAGGAATAAAATGGTAATAACACAGTAATAATCAATGCATAGAAATGTTTGCACAGTCACTAATTAATGAGAAGGTATTGATTAGATATGTTTTTAAATATGTTTTTAGTCGGGAAAAAAAAAAGTTATGACTGTTTTATAAGCTCACATTCCACTGGGTCAAAACTGACCTGAGAAATGTGTGAGTTGGTTTTGAATAAATTGTGAGGGAATTATTAAATACCACCATTATTTTTTAGAGTTAGAGTAATGAGAATGAGATTTTAAACACAGCTATGAGAGTTATGAGTTTTATACATTACAGTGGGCTATGGAGATCTGTTATATGTGCCAAATTGTCATGAAAATCCTAATAGAAAAATATCACTGGTCTTAAAATATGCTTCATTTTCATTATACAATACATAAATTCTTATCTTCTTTTCATTTTGAGATTAAATATGTCCCAAATATTTCTTGGCAACTTTCATGAGATTCACCTCATTAGCTCACGTACGAAGCAAAAAAGGATACAAGGTCCCAACAGAAGATAAAAAAAAAAAGCAGAATGAGGGAGAATATTTCTTATCAGCCCAAGACTAAGTAAAAAAAAAACAACAATCAGCAAACAGTTTCTTTTTAATCATGACTAGTTATGAAGCAGTTTGACAAAAAGGAAAGACAGTTGGCAGAGCTTTGCAAGCTAATTAGCGTAAAAGCATTATGTTGACTAGAATATCAATAAGGGAAGTTGGTTATTGATGAAGCAATTCCACAGGAACACATCACTGATAGCATGTGAAGCGTGGGTGCTGTATATGGTTGTTAGTGTGCGTGCAAGTGGGTTTGGGGGTAAACTATCCAGAGACATGATTAACTGGAACTAGTTTGTCTGACTCAGCCTCTCTATAGAGTATGTGTGTATTCAATTAGCATAAATCAACTTAAGCCTTGGGTTTTATCCCGAGGTAACAAAAACTATTCGGTTGACAAATCTTACGCTAATTCTTTCTACAATAATGAAATCTCCACTAGTGAATAATGAGCAATGACTAATGGAAAGTATGGTTGGTGGCAGCTGTAGAAATGGTCTGGTCTTGATAATGGCACTAATGATAGCACATTTCCCAGACCCACCTGCAGGGGGCCAGGGCTGAGGTTTATATGGACAGAGGGCTCAGGGATGTGCGACTCAGCGTGAATCTTGCACAGACGCTCTCGCAGCTCAGCGTTCTGTGTTACAGCCTGCAAAAGCAACCAGCAGATACTCACATAGCTTCCACACAGAGCTCCTAACTATTAAACATACTGTAAAAACTGAAAAGAAAACAGGTCATTATTTATTCATCCTCATCTATTTTAAAGTCATATAGTGACTAGAACTGTCAAGCTAAGACAATAACTCGTTCACGCAGAACACGTTTTTCCATTCCACTGTGCTACTTTTCTATTGTTTTTCTTGTAAACATGCTAGACAGACATCTTTGACCACTGCGCTTGTGTCTTTTGCAGCATCTTGTGCATGACATTGCATTCTAAAAATGTGGTGCTTATGATTTAAAAACTGCGTTTTGAGACTTAGCATTTTTCCCCCCTATTCTACTGCCCATGTCTCAGTGTGAATGACCCTTATTTGGAATACATCGGAAATACATTCTCAAATCTCGCACTTATTCAAATGTGGTGTGTGAAAATATGTCACAACAGTTTTGATGTTGATTACATTAAATGGGTTTGATTCTTTAGTTTTGCATAACTGATGAGGTTTGTGGATCATAACAGTCAAGTTTAAATTAGGGGTGTTACAATTATATCGATACTGACGATAACTGTGATAGTTAAAAAATGAAATACTAATATCCCGTTTTATTACACTTACAGTAATATTGTAAATAATCCAGCACCAGCAATGATTTGGTTCACTCCAAACATAGATTTGGACACTCCAGCATAGTAGCATATCATAAAACCGAAAAACGAAGTAGAGGCAGTGTGTAGCCGCACAAAATCATGTTGGAGGAGATGACAGGCGAAGGCAAATGTATGATTCATTGGCCAAACAAAAGGAAACAAAAATAAACAAAGATGAATTTGACTGATAAACCCCCCCCCCCCCCCA
>NW_015557148.1:233118-271430 GCF_001515605.1 Sinocyclocheilus anshuiensis
AAAAAATTTCTATTGATACACTGTAAAAAAGGATATGTTCAATAAGTCCTAGTAACATGCTGTTGCATTAATTTAACTCATTAAAATGTAACCAATTTCAACTTTATTTTATAAGTTTTACAAGATTCAACCTGATTTTGTGAAGTCTGTAAAATATCATTTAAGCTGAAAAGACTTGCACAGCCAATTTGATAATACTTAAGGCAGCAACTGAACTGAAGTTTTAGTAGGTGGAATGTTTTTTACAGTGAATTGCAATAATATTGTTATTGTGAATTCTCTTAGCCACAATAAATGTGTAGCGTTAATCTGAATTAAAATGAATATGCAAAAGTGAATTTGAGATTTAAACAGCCAAAATGAGAATGTGACAGAAGAAGGTAATACTGTAACAACTTAAAGTTGAATGAGGTATATGGACTTTTTGTCTTTTTTAGAGCTTGACAGCCCTGATTTTTGGGTGAACTGTTCCTTTAAAATTGTCTAGCAAAACATTAAGTTCTGGAGTTCAAAGTTACTTGAGACTAAACGTGACCAGTTAGGATGAAGCTGGACTTTGAATTTCAAACCGATTTCCCTGCAGTTCTAACAGATAACAGATGTTAGTTTGGCGTTTATTATTAGAAGTGCTAGAGTGGGGGTCTGCTTCACAATAACGTGACTCACTGAGGAAAATGAGTCATAATTTAGTGTTACAGCACTCGATTTAGCACAGACTGTTTTTAGCATGTACAAATTGTTGCTGGGAGGGTCAACACTATTGTTCACAAGATTCATTAGAAGCTCGACATACTCCTTATACTACAATAGCACTTCCACAGGTAATCCTCTGCACTTCTAAATATTGTCTTATACTTTGGCCATTTAATGAATTGATATAAGAGCTGCATGTTTACATAAGCATCAAACAAGAGCTCTGCTTGCATGCAATGTTTTAAAGAGATATTTAGGCAAGAAACTGAACAATTGTTAGTAAGCAGTGCTGAGCTTGAGGAAATGCACAGAGAGGAAATGAGTGTGTTTGTGAGCATACAGCAGCCAGGGTATTCTTCAGTCCCAGGAGCTGGGCCGAGGGGGCAGGACAAGACTCGTGCTCCAGCATCTGTTTAAGTCTCTCTTTCTCTGTCGTCAACATGCACAGGGCTGATTTCATGGTTGTATGAACTGGAAACAAAAACATAAAAATAAGAGTTAAGCATCATTTCAGGAATACATAAGGACAAATCATTTAAGGATCTGGTTTTATTTCTTACATTTTCATGCATGATTTATGAAACACAATCTGCTTGTTATTAAAGGAAGTATAAATATTAATGCAATGCCTAATAATCTCTGAGTCATATGTCAGGAAGAAAATGTTTTATTTTAGTCTCCACTTTCATTATAGCAGGAGTGTGAAGGCGCTTTCACATGGCTTGCATCAGGGCAAGTTTCATATGCTACTTTGGCCTCCTAAAACCTGCTGCAGATGCAGATCATAAGGGTGATTTTAAATCGCTGCTGTGATAGCAAGGAAACAGGAAGTGTGCGCAGTAAACAGTGAAAACATGTACTTGAGCTTAGAACAGAAAAAAGGTTGATATTACTTAGATCCTTGCATAAAAAAACATTTGCTGAACATGGTTTCACCAAAGTTAACTACTTCTCATATTTTTCGTACCTAAACTAAAACCTAAATGTTTTATCAGGGTACATAAAAATGTTTTAGTTTATTAAGTTCCTTTTTTTTTTAGTAAAAAACTAAATAAAATAAATATATGCTATTTGAGAAATATTATATATACACTACAGTTCAAAAGTTTAGGGTTTAGGCAATTATTTTTGAAAGACATTAATACATTTATTCAGCAAGGATGCATTAAACTGATCACAGTAAAGGATGCATTAAAGTGTCAGTAAAGACTTAAACTGTTACCAAATATTTCAAATAAATGCTGTTCTTTTGAACATTCGATTCATCAAAGAATCCGGACCGTTTCCATTTATATTATTAAGCAGCACAACTGTTTTCAACATGGATAAAAATAAGAAATGTTTCTTGAGCACCAAATTATATTTGCGTGAATATTATTTACATAAGCATATTAGAATGATTTCTGAAGGATCATGTGACACTGAAGATTTGAGTAATGGCTGCTTTGCCATAACAGGAATACATTACATTTTAACATATACTAAAATAGCAAACAGTTATTTTAAATTGTAATAATATATCATAATATTATTGTTTTCATGCATTTCTGAGCAAATAAATGCAGCCTTGGTGAGCACTGGAGACTTGTTTTAAATGAAAAAGTTCAATTTTATAAAAATGTAATTATAAATCACATGATTTAAGGTGTTTACTTTGACTCAATAAAGAGAGACTGTGAGGTATTCAAGATCTTTTCATAGAGTTTGACAGTTTTAGTAACTCAGGTGAAATGCTGGACGTCTCAGACACTGTAAAGAAGGTAAACGTGTTAGTTTTTATGTAGTTTAGTGTAGATTTCATCACTAAACAAAACTACACATTCATTTAAAGCTGTGTATCATGTGTCTTGTATTAGCAGGGATATTTCTCTCAAGCCTTAATCAGCAACTTTTGAAACAACATTACAGAAGCACCAGTAATAAACAGATATACTGTACTATACATTGAAGGTTTGATTATTTGCATGTCACTGATGTTGCCTAATTTACAATGGCCAACCACCTGCAGTAAATAGTGGATTTTCCATTTCAATTCACACTAGGTTTGTAGGTCTGGAGCCACCAAATCCTTTGAATGTATATCAAAAGACTATAATTTGCATGAAATGCTGTGCTGGTATCACTACCACTTATAACTAGCTTAATCAGCTAGATATACTACATTTGGTCATCAGTATCCACTAGAAATACCACAGTAATCCATAATGTAGAACAGCACCAAACCAGCAAAACATTACAGGAACTAGCATGGAAACTCGTGCTGTTCTAAGTGTTTTAGTATTTTATTCTTGCTGGTCAGCTTACCTAGAGAGGTTTTGATATTGTCCAATCAAACCTTTTGACCTGTACTAGGGACCAGCTGGGTAATTTCTCTGACAATGAGATACTGATTTTCACACATCATGAAGATAAAGTGCAAAAAAACATTTGCAATCAACATCTGTCGCATTCTCCCGAGTTTTAGCTCTTCCCTCAGCAATTTCCTCCTGATGACATGTATTTTATATGCAAATAAGACATTCTGAACCAAAAATGCAGGATTTAGGGGAGAATGATGAGGTATCATTTGTCACATAGGATAAATGGTGCAGTATTCTAGTGATACATCACTAAAAGTAGTTTTCTGTAGCAGAACTCACGGTTGTTTGCGACACGGCAGAAGTCTTCCTGCAGTTTAGATACGTCTATAGGCGATTCTAGAGTTTCATGGTAAGTCTTCTCATTGGTCAGGTCTACTGAAGAAAGGTTGGGATTGGACGCATGGAGACGGACAGAGCCTGCTGCGATACAGCTCGGAACCTTAAAAATATTAGGAGAAAATACCAGGTCAACAGTCAGTGATGGTGCTATTCATTTTGGCACGAGATAAATGGCCTGGGGAAAATATGATAGGAACTTTCTCTTGCATGCAGTAATACTAATGGTCCTTTGTGTACTATACTACATATAGTAGTACTTAAGGGACTATAAAACGAGGCGACTATCATTGTCATCACACTATTCATGCATGTAATACATCAGCAAATTAGCTCCATAAAACATTACGTTAACATTAAAAATGCATAGCTCTCTAGTAATTTGAAGTATTCATGGAGTGATTAATAACTGCCTTGTGAGCTACACAAAGCTTTTTAAAGGTGGTTTTATGTTTTAATATCTGCAAGTAGAAGGGTCACGGATCACCTGCAGGGTTGTTTTGTTGTCTTTCCCGTAATTCTTGGGACGCCATTTTCTGGGATGTTTCTTCTCTTTTTTTGGGCTGTCGTACGTTGAGGCCTATACAAAATGAAAGATACTGAAACTCTGTATTTATTTTTCTTCTTTTTTTTTAATTCCTATCATTCCCCTAATACATACTGAAAACATTTTATTAATCCACTAAATAGATTCTTTGTACATATGCACAATATATACCGAACATATGCACCGAACCCCCAGCTGCTCCCCGGGCGCCACAGCAATATGGCTGCCCACTGCTCCGGGTGTGTGTTCACGGTGTGTGTGTGTGTCACTACTGCGTGTGTGCACTTGGATGGGTTAAATGCAGAGCACAAATTCCGAGTATGGGACACCATACTTTGCCACACGTCACTTCACTTATATATTGGTAGCATATGAGTTAATTGCCGATAATAGAGATGATTTAATTTGTCAGAATCAATCAATATTGGATATATATTGGCTGATACTGGAAATTTAATTGTGCATGCTCATTTCCCCTATTTTTACATTTAGATAGCTTTGCCATCTTCTAACACTCATCTAGCAAGTTCATATTTAAACACTAGTAATTTAACAACTAATATTAATTGTATTCTTTAGCAAATCTTGAAATAAATATCCATTTTCATACTATACATTATAAATTTGTGATGCCCAAATTCACTTAATAATATAGAATATATTGGCCATCTATTGGTTATTGGCCATAACATGAAAAGAGTAAAAAGCAAAATGAGGAAGAATTGTGTGACAATAAGAGGATTAATGCCCAGCATCTTAAAGGACAAGTTTGCTGATTTTTAACCAGCTTTGTATTGTAAATAAACAGTGTGTACTCTCTCCATGTTACCTGCACCCAGATCTCTCAGCTTATTTGTCGGCCAGATGACACAAAACAAAAATCTGCAAACTAGCCGAGCACAACATTTACATTCACAGCAGCCAAAGTAAACAGCAGTTGTAATAAAATAAGGCGGCCCATTTGGCAGATGAATGGACAGCTTTTTGAATTATAGCTCATCTGTAACAGCGGTTATGTGGAATAATTTGATTTATGACCGCAAAACACATCATGACTATCCTTGTGAAATTGTGCTATCAACTGAATGACTGTTTGTCAGTTGGGCCGTAGGCAATAACATTAACAGCATCCACAGGCACAGCTGGACCACTGCCTGAGGGACTAAGACTGGCCTTTTTTGAGGGCAGCAGTTTTAAAGTTTTTGTCTATTAAACATTTTAAAAAGTCCAAGTAAAACTTAAAAAATCCAAGCTAATACTAATTCAACTAGATACATCATTATATTTGTTGGATATGTGGAACACTTTATCTAACTCTTCTGACAGGGCTCCAGACAAAAAAAAACAAAATGCCAAATAATTTTTTTAAAGTTTTTAATATTGTCATGTGTTTATGTCTCATCTTTTCTTGTCTTTATCAGCATTTTAATCCATCTTTTAGATGTCCTGGGATCACTTTAAATGTCTTTTCCAACTTGAGAACTATATATACAGTCACAAAGAATTGTTTATTACACAGAATCTGTGCCAAAATCACGGACCATAACAATGACAGAATCACTTGGCCCTTGACTGTAGTTTGGGCTCCTCCTCAATGCAGCCTATAAATGTTGTCAAATGTCTTGCACACATCCAGTCTGTTTTTCTTTATTAGTAACATTCAATTATAGAAGGTGTTGAATTTGATCTTTAGCTCCTTGCATTCTTTCTTATCATGTAGACAACCAGTTAAGTAAAAATATGAATAAGCAATATAGTGCATAAATTTAGCAAAATGCTCTTCTTTATAGTTATTTTTTTTTCTAGCTGACTAATGAGCTTATATTCTGAGGTAAATGTTTGTTATGTTTTAATAAAAATACACATTTTCCGCGGTTTGAAACACTGAATGAGCGATTACATGAGACATTTTAGTAAGATGTACTGTATATTATGTACCTTTTGATGTCCATTTATGTTTATCTCGTACTATAGTAGTAAAGAGAAAGATGATGGGTTCACGTGCCTCTTGAACTGAGGGGCAAAAGCGAGCACTTATGCCACATTAAAGAGCACCAAAACGGTATATTTGAATTTAGTTATGAATTTGGCAAAATTTTAAAGCTGATACTTTGTTTATTAAAAGGTAACAGAGCACAAAGCTTATTGTGATTATTGGGCAGCAAGTGCGCTACAAATATTATGAAGTTCACCCATTTACAGAACACAGTATATCTTGATACAAGGTAATCAAGAAGCCATATCTTCTTGTAATGACAAGAAGCTATATCAGTATCGATTATAAACAAGAATTGTTAATGATATTGTTAATGTCCACGCAGCTGACAGCTTTACCTGTTTTAGTTTAAGTTGTGCACAAAATAGACACTGCTTTTCTGCACTTTTACTTTGCACGGTGTGCCGTCAATGCTGATTTTTTTCCGCTAACTTTGATGCATCGTCTCAAGTTTATTACGTCAAAGATGTGATCACAAAACAAGCAGGAAAAAAGGCATTACATGCAAACTTTAAAGTCATTACATGTAAATTTATATAGTCACCAGTGGCAATCTCAGCAAAAACTTCACTCGCAAATTAATATTTTTGGTCGCAAATGCGACTGTTTTAGGCACAGCCTGAAGCCCGATATATGGTATATATCGATATATATCTGATATATGGCTTAATTATTGATTGTTAGCAAAAAGTAAAATACATTGTAATTACTTTTATAATACTGTTAAAATTTTGTGTGTGAGTGACATGTAACCTGCAGAGCGTTGATGGCTGGGGCGGAGCAGGTGCGGTGTAACACCTCCATACTTCTCAACAAGTGATTCAGTTCCAGCAGCTGAGCCTCAGATACTGAGAGTTCTGAGAGAGAGAGACAAAGAACACTGTGCAGTAAAAAGCTGCAGACACAGCATCTTCAGTGTGAGATGGATTCATAAATTGGTGTGCGTGTACCTTTGGTGCACCTGTCCATGTCATCAGAAGACTGGAGCCAGGCGGTCACCTTGGCCTGGCTGGTAAAAGATAACGGCGAATGGAGAGAGGACTGCTTTGCGAGAGAGGCACGCTACATATAGAGAGAGACAGAAACAAAAACAGAAAATGATTGAGGAGAGAAAGAGAAGATAAATGCAAAAGTACAACAATATTAGTAAAACAAGTAAAACAATATTAGTTTCATAACATTCTGGTTATTTAAAGTGGTCATATCATACATTTATACATACATACATACATGTATATATATATATATATATATATATATACATATATATATATATACATACATATATACATATATATTTCCATCTTATTGGGACTAATAAAATAATACAATTTCATGATTTTTTTCTAAACTTGACTCTTATTTTTGATTTTAATGTTTGTATCCCCCAGGATACGTTGCCTCTTTGGAGGTATAAATTCACTGAAAACACTTGTTTATCAATGCTAACATGGTTGCTAACACAGCTACAAGCTACTTGTAAATTAAAGTAGTTAAGCTACATTCAAGCTACTCTTCTGAAAAAGTAGCTAGCTACACTACAAGTTACTGTCAAAAAGTAGCTAGCTACATTGAAACTACTTTAAATTTTTTTTATTATTATTTTTTTTTTTTACAATTAACATTACAAATAACTAGATAATTATTAATGAAGAATTATAATGAAGTTATAAGTAAAATATTTGGGGTTTAAAACAACATACTGTAATGCTATCATGTTGTCAAATAGTAGGGTGAATTCAGGTGGATTGGGACACTTTTCCAAGCCATTTCAATGACAAAAAGTGTCCCAAACATTTGATTTTGTAAACTATTCGATACACACAATAATAAAATACTGTATATTTAAATAGTTATTTTAGTTATATTAGTATATTGTTACAAACGTAACACCAATGTAAGATCAAAATGTATGCAACTTAAACTGGATACGTAGGAGTCATAAAATAAGCAGGTTAAACTCACAGCACATGCGGTATTTATGTAAGAACAAAATGTATGCAACTTAAACTGGATACGGAGGAGTCATAAAATAAGCAGTTTAAACTCACAGAGCATGCAGTATTTACTGACTGTGAATGGAGACGTGAATCATCAGCTGCGCGCGTGAACACTGCGCTTTGCTTGAATCCCGCCGCAACCATCCTTTGCCAAATGATAAGCACACTACTATATCACGATTTTATTTTCTGTTCGATTAGTGTTCATTACAAAACTGTGGGGGGACAGATTATATTATGACCGTTCATCATTGTAAAATAGACATTTGATCTAGAGTGCAATAAAGAAGAAAAATTCATTAGTTTAAAAAGGCTATTATTCACCTCTTGTATGTGCTTTAAGTCTTCGACGTAGACAGTTTAATCTTTGTTTTGCGTAAATTACAGTTGATTCATGTGAAATATCCACTCCTGTACATCCTTTGCAATATCATCAGACGATCTCTTGTCGGTGGAAAGACTGTAAAGCCGCGCGATGCGTGATATCACAACAGATGGCGGTAATGAAGAAATTTAGTTTGTGATCTAGTCAGAAGAAGATGCTGTGCTGCTTCAATGCATTACAGGCTCGTGACTCGTCAGAACGCAAAACGGAATGTAGCGTTTGGTCGCGCTACATCGCTACTTGCTGGAAAAAGTAGTTAGCTACAGGAAAAGCTACACTGTTTTAAAAGTAGCGTCGCTACTGTAAAGCTACTGAAAAACACTGGTAATAAATGCATATACACTGTTGGACATTGTTAGTGGACAAATTAAATAAACTAGCCACAGTGTGAAAAGTGCTTTTTGAGAGTCTATTTTGTAAAAGTTGCCACAAATTGACAGAGGTTTTAACCTTGAACAGTCTTTTAACATCCTCTCAAAGTTAAAGCACTTGCACAGTCATCGTCATTTTTTTCGGACATTTATCTTTCATTTATCTGACATTTTTCTGACATTTATCTAAACCCTCAACATGTCCCATGGCATTACCTTTCTGATGGACTGACTGTCAGGTATCGTGGGGGAGGAGGTGAGGGGGTAATGAGGGTGGAAGAGTGTTTTCTCATGAGGGAACATGGCGATCTCATTCTGCCTGTAAAGTCTGTGGTGACGGAGCTTAGAGACCCATTCATCAAACAGCTCCTGAGACTTGATCTGCAAGGACAAAGAGACCAGAGTTAAAGGTTCAGGATAAAGGAAACCTACTCAATCAGGATTCAGAAGCTGTTTTTCCTGACACTGTGTGTCTGCACTTTAAAATGGTCCAGATGAAGGTTGACCTCATGACTTTGAATTTGAAGGACCTGCTTCCCATTCCTGAGATCAAGAGTTCAGAACGCACTTGGAGAAAAACAAATGAAAGCCAAAAAAACCTATTTTGTCCCTTAAACGATTCTCTTTAAAAGAGGATTCTCTACTTGGAAGCAGAATTTCATTTGAGAGTTAAACTCTCTGTTGGGGTTTGTAATGATTTGCTAAAAGCTTTAAACAAGATAACAATATATACTCATAACAGTATAATTTAACAGTATTAATCATAATAACCTATAAGACAAGATTATTACAAATATATATATATTTTTAAATAGCACCACCAGGGTTGGACAAAAAAGACGATACTGCAATTCAAAGAAATTCAGCACAAGAATTTCAATGTGTCTAAACAAATCATAAATAATTCACCGTCATAAATAATTTCTAAACAAATCTCATTATTTATTTAGAAAATTATGCCTATTTATTTATAAATTCATATTAAGCAATTTCATACTGACATAAAAAATGCTGTTTCTAGAACTAGTATTTGAAGTTTAAGGGTAATATGCATTGAAAATTTGAGTTCAATTCTAAATTTAATTAACTAATGTAATTAACTAGTGTAATTATTAACTACTGTATTTCTACTTAAATTCTAATTACAAGAGCAATTCAAATGTAAGTGTAATTACACTTAATTACAATTAAATTCAGAATTAAATTCAATGCACATTTTAATGCATATACCATCATAACCTCTCAGTGCTACTTTAATATAAGGCTAAAGCTAACCTAATGTACCATCATAATGAAACATGTTCCAGTAAAACTGCAGCAAAATTACAGGATGCACCAATCTCCACTAATGCTTTTCCTGTGACCGCAGAGCATTCTGACTCTGAGGTCAGTCTAATATTATAATTGTTGTGATACCTTCAGGTGATAAATGTTTTCTTCGGCGTCCAGATCAATGCACTTGGTATTCTTCTTAATGGCCATGACGGACAACCCCACATCAATGCACCCGTGGAGCTTGCCTTTCTCGACCTGCACACAGCACAGACAGAAGGTTTGACCTATAAAAAATCACCGCTACCTCGTATACCAACACAACAGATGCTACTTTGTTGCAACATACTCAAATTACTACTGAGCAAATATGTTTCTCCTGGTTAAACCTCAAATGAATATAAATTCAAATTGAATTCTTGGCTCTTGTGCTTTTCCACAAATAATTAAATCTACTGTATCCTTTCAAAAATACAACAGAGTGAGACAGCCCTAGTCATCCCATCTTACTGCGGCTATTAGGTTTGCATGAATGACATAAAAGTAGGGATGAGAATTGTGAAGAATTTAAGGATTTGGTTCCATTAACGAATCTTTTCAGTATTTATAAGGATAAATATTTTAAAAAGAGAAGAAATTCAGGTGCCAAATAACAATTACATTTACATTGCCAGTTACATTTAATAATAAATCAAATACAATTCTTGCAAAAGATGTATATACTCACCAAAGGCGGCATAAATGTAATCCAACAATAGGCCTTAATTATATATTAAACATATATGTGGTAAATATATATATATATATGTAATATGTGGTAACATATTTCATTCATTTATATTTTAATAATAGTACTGACAAAACACATAACGTGTATTTTTAACGACACACTGTCATAACTGACCAGTCAAAAACTATACTAATTAGTTAAAATATTAAATACAAATAACTTGCTCATAAGAGTAATTTGTCCCGTAATCTGACTAAATTTAGAATTTGTAAGCATATAGCACTCTGTAAGCATACTGTGCATTCAAAACAGTAAATTTCACAAAAGGTGACAAGTTTGCAGCACTTTAAATGCAAGAGGGCTTCAGCTAATTTTGCTAATGCATAACCTTGTCAATGATCCATTTTCACAGGCACATTCAACTAGTGCCCTTGATTTAGAGGCCAAAAATGCTCCAGCTACATCTGAAAGATATATGGCAGGTTAAATATGTACTTTCATTATAATTTAATACCCTGGCCACTTCATGACGCTGTTTAGGAGGGCAGACTGCAGGGAAGTCAAACACGTCAAGGTGGTATAATAGCTTCTGTTATGAAATTACCGCTTTACATTAACTTTGATTTTACATACCCACAGCTTTTATCAGCAGGAAACATATATTGACAGAAAGATGGAGGTTTAGGACCTCTAAAGATTGCTGGAGCTCTGTGAAGACTTACATGATGGGGAACTGACCACTAAAAGTCCTGAGTGCTTTAGTTCAATAGACTTTGTGTATATGTGAGGCCTTTTAGACTCACATCAGCTGCGCATTTGGCGTACTTCAAAATGCCCTTATCCAGGTAGAAGAATCTCTGTGAAGAAAGAAGCACAAAGAGTAGAGGACAGGAGAAACTTGGGTCAGATTTATTTGATAAATGATGAATGTCCTCTCAGGGGACGCTTATGCACTCTTGATGAATGAGAGGCTGTGTATCGCTATGCCTCTTTTCTGTCTATTTTTGTATTCACTCTTTTTGGTTGAAAGGGAATATGGGTATTTTTGGAGAACAAACTTTTGAAAGGCTTACTTAGGGTTGTATCTAAACATTAAACTGGCATAGAAGAAATAATTTTTTCATCAAAAAATGCTCACTTCATCTTTGTGTTTGTGCGCTGCAATTGAACATAATGAGTGCTTTAATTGTCACCCCACACTGAAAAATATTTAAAGTGCATTTTAATGTTGGTATAATCAAAAATCACGGTTTCTGGTTTAATCTGTTTAGTTCAGTTTAGCTAAAAGAAAAAAACACTCCTTGTTGAAAAAATTAAAAGAAACAACACTGTTGATTTGTAGCTTTATTGACTACAGACATTATTGTGGGTTTTATAATTTTTTTCTGGTGTTTTTGTTCTTGTTAGTGCATTACAGACAAGATGATGCATATTTTAAAAAGATATTACAATAAACATTAAGGTATTTCATCTTAATTTTCAAATTATAGCTAATTTAGCTTTTGTTTATGGTAAAATTAAGTTATAAAAAGTTTTATATTATTTTAAAAAAATTATTATTATTGACCTACATTAAAGAAAATTTGATGAAGTGTGATCTTTATGATAAATAATTTATATACTCTGTATGAATGTTTTTGTCTGCGAAAATACATATTTTTTATTAATATTAAATCAAAATTTAATAAATATAATTTGAGAAAATTTATTTGAGTATTTTTTGTTCCAAATTATTTTTTTTCAGTGAAGAGTCCATCAGAGTGAGTGCAATGTGTTCAGGCAGGTTAGCATGAATCCGCTCAGTCGCTTTGAGATCTGGAAATCTCTGCACTAATCTAATTATTCCACTTTTTCCAAATATTTTCACTAAAACATTGGTAGAGGCATTGATACATACCTTGTGCCAGCCTTTCATGGGCCACTTTCTCTTCTTCAGCATGTAGCCGGCCTGCTTCTCTGGCTCCTGAACATTGGAAAGACCACCACGCAAACCCTCGACGATTTCCCAGCTGTCCTGTATAATTCAATTCAATACACATGAACACTGTACAATGAAACACTGTACTTAACTGACCTACGTTTAATGTTTTTAACTCAACTCCTATGAAAAAATAGGCATTAATAATAAATGTGTCAACTAGAGATACTACAGTAGATATAATTAGATGGCTATCATTAGACACGACTGCTTTAAATTTACATTTACACATACACATGAGAATGATGAAAAACATGACAAAATGTGAAAACAGAGAGTCAATAAGTCAAGACGAAGTGAGGAAGTAACATGACAGATTAATATGGAATAGGCATTACTACATGGTTAATATAAATAAATGAATATATAACCTTTTCTCAATTATTTTTCATGATATATGACATAAAATTAATTATATAAAAGATATAAAAGATTTAGGTCATACCGCACACTCCTTATTTGTATGATAATTTGTGGATTTTGATGACAATGGAAAATAAATGTACAGAAAATGTTTTAGAGGGACATGAGAGCAGCAGGCCTTGAAAAATGGAGCTGCTGCAAGCTTATGATTCTTCTTTCGGAACACAGAAAAAAAAATCTAATTCAGGCATTCAACTTTGTTATAGGTTTAGTGCTCCTGCACCCAGAGATTGTCATTCTTTATTTTACACACTGGAAATATTTGTAAACAAAAGTGCTAATGCAGAAAATCATGGAATTTGTATACAATTCAGAACCAACACAAACCATATACTGTATTGTACTGTACTGTACTGTATCTATGTGCATACTGTTAAGAATCAGGAGTAAATTCAGAGAGAAGAGATATTCTCTTTATTTTTTAAAGAGAAAAATAATTTTTTCTTTATTTTATACCCACAAAAATGTGGGTCTCCATTCTCTCTCTTCAGCAAACTCTGTCTCTTCCTCAAGGCGAGAACTGCACTGCCCAATCACACTCTAAGCAATTCACTACATCAAGGACAACTTTCAAAGAGACATCTCTATAGCCAAGGACAAAACCCAAACATGCATTAAGAACCACAGAGTGAGACTAATGAAACCAACCTCTCTTACACAACAACTCAAATCAAAGAGCAACACTACCTTCAAGGGATACTGTTATGACAGAAAAACAGACCAGCTGATCAACCAACCCTTGTGAAAAAGAAGCACACTTTAGAATACTTTTAAAAAGAGTATGCCCACTTACACTACGGAAATAAAATGAATATATGAATTTATTAATATGAACATTAACTTATTACAAAATAATATGAATAATATGAATAAATACTGAATGCAATATTTTCGGACATCAATTGCATGTTAAATTGCAACAATAAAAAAAAGTATAGTTTAAATGCAATTAGCTGCTATTTAGAGCTCCTTTTTTGGGTCATTAACTAGGACTTAAGTACATCTTTATATGTAATACAATAAATATTTTGTAAACTAAAATATACTTGAATGTCATTTCTATTGAAACTTGTATGTCATGTCTTGTTTAAACTTATCTGTAATTACACTTTTTTAATGAAGCTGCAATTTAGTGTCACAACATCACATTGTTTGGGCTTTGTTTGCTCCGTTTTCTTTGTCTAGTTAGTTGTCATGGTTTCTGATTTGAGATCTTCATTATGTTCAGGTGTATCTTGTTAATTATCCTAGTTTGATCTGTGTATTAAAGTTCCTGTCTGTTCAGTTTGAGTTGGTCAGGTGTCGTGTCGAGTACGACCCAAAAGATACAGTAAGACAGATACTGCGTCTGTTACTCCATCTATTTTTCCCATTTTTGTCTGTTTTTTTTGTTTTCCATTATGGACAGTCCTGCCATTCTCCTCCTCTGCATTGATCAGTGGGAGCGCTCCCTCAAGGACCACACACGGATCTTCGTGGAACTCTTGAATTTCACGCATTACCCAGACCGACTGCCTGTGTACCTTCTACAAGGCCAGCATAAACACCGCAACACAGGCTATGTTGTCTGGGGATGGTCCTCGGGGGAATTTCGCCACCTTTGTGGAGTGGGTGCTGGTGAAAAATGGATCACCATCAGCCCCGCTGATGAGGATTTCACCAGCCCCACTCCGGATCCAGAGCCCAGCCAACCATCACCACGCTGTGCGGAACTAAAGCCAGAGCCCACCGCAAACGGATAGCCAGAGCCCGCTGTGATCTACGAGTCGTCGTCTAGGAAAGCGACAGAGCTGATCATCGCCCCATAGCCTGAGCCTCAACGAGCGTTTTACCAGGTGCCGGCTACAAAGGGTGTCATCGCGGGAGTCCTCCTCAAGATCGAGGGAGCTAATGGGGACTCCGCCCACACACCAGCCGCTGAGGGTGAGCTGAGACTAGACTCAGAGAAATTTGATGATTTATATATGGACATGCCTGCTCTTCTCCCATGTAGCCCACCATGAATAACTATCTCCCTGTCCTGTTACGACCATGGAGGTCGTACCAGAATGATCTGTTTGTCCTATAACAACCACAGAGGTCGTTCCCCTGTCAGTGGCGCTTCCGGTAATGTGACTCGCCATTTTGTGTGTGTGGGCCGCACACACCGCCATTGCTCCTCCCAAGACAGCAATGTCCACCCCAGGACTTCCTGTCTGCCCAGAAATGACCAAGGAGGTCATCCTGAATGCTCAGCCTGTCCTGAATTCCCGTTGTCATGGTTTCTGATTTGAGTTCTTCATTATGTTCAGGTATGTTTTGTTAATTATCCTAGTTTGGTCTGTGTATTTAAGTTCCTGTCTGTTCGGTTTGAGTTGGTCGGGTATCGTGTCGGGTATGTGTGTCTCCTGCCTTCTCTTGCTTGGATTTACATGTGGATTTATTAAAGACTTCTTCATGTGTGTTCATCGACATGGTTACGTGACATTTAGTACATTCAAAATACATTAATTTTAAATAATAAATAATTTACAATTTAAAGGGCTCATTGGATGGAAATCTGACTTTTTTCGTATTTAAGTGCTATAATTGAGTGTCCGGTGCATCTACCAACTCAGAAAACGTGAAAAAGAAGAACCCAGTAAGTTTGGTTTTGTAAGCCTTTCTCTGCAAGCATGTGAGAAAATGAGCCGATCAGATTTCTCTCCCCCTCTGACGTAGGAAGGGGTTCTTATTATAATATTACCGCCCATTAATCTGCACGTTTCCACCCACGGCGCTCAGCCGCCATTGTTGTTTTCGCAAGCGACAGCGGTGTACTTGTTCTGATGCCATGGCAAAAGTTTGCGGAAAACATGCTAAATGTTCTGTCGTTGGCTGCACAGACAAACACAAATCATTATTTACAGTCCCAGCCTCAGAGGAGACAAGAGAGGAGTGGATTTATTTTATTTTCAGTGGAAATCCCGGAAGGGGGGTGGGGTGCGCAGTAACTCATTATCATTTAAAGAGACATATTACACCAAAACGGGTTGGTGTAAGCAGAGCTATTTTTGACAAGGGAAAAAGGGTGTTGTTTACACAGCCATTGAGTGTTTTTAAGCAAAATATGTTACAGACATTTCACGAAGACCCTAATAAATCATGCCAACTTGTGGAAAATGTTCATCCAATGAGCCCTTTAAATAATAAAGTAATATCGAATAACACATTACAGCTAAAATTATAATTAAGTACTTTACATGTGCTTTGGAAAACATCAAAGTGTACCTTTTTAAAGCACAACAAAAGATTATTAAAATATAATGAATGTACTTCAAGTAAAACTTTTAATTTGGCATTGTTACAAAATACACATTTTAAATGTGTACTTACTGTAAGTGTGTTAGGAAACATAGTCATGAAAGTATATTCTAAGTATACGTGGCCTTTTATTTCATTAATATATTATATTAATATTGTCACAGTTATGAACTTTTGGTTGTGTTTCTCTCTGTTCCTGTTCTCATGCCTTATTTACAGTGGGTATAGAAAAGAATCACGGACCTTTAAAATAATCACGTGCTTTACAGCCTGAAATGAAGACAGGCACAGTTTTTGTTTTATCTGTATTTACTCAGTGCAACTTATAACATCCAAGTGAAAGATATAACAACAACATGTCAGAAAAAAAAAAAGAAACAGAATCACTGATTTGGAAAAAGGATCACCCCCCCATGTGTCAGTATTTTGCTGAACCACCTTTTGCTTTAATTACCGCCTGTGACGAGTGGGGGCGGGGCCGAGAGCCGTGGGAACGGAGCGAGGCCGGTGGAGTAATTGATAATGAGCGACACCTGCACCACTCACCGGTCTCGAGTCTCACGGAGGAGCTCCGGAAGGATAAAAAGGAGGGGTGACGACAGTGAAAGCCGAGAGAGGACCAGGCCTGGACTTTATTTTGTGTTTTGGTTCTGTTTTGTGTTTATTTTATTATTAAAGTTTCCTTTGAATGTTCGCCGGTTCCCGCCTCCTTCTTCCCGTGATTACGAACTTTGTTACACCGCCTTTAGTCTGTTGGGATACGTCTCTACTTAACTTTGCACATCTAGACTTTGCAATATTTGCCCATTCTTCTTTGTAGAACTGTACATGTTAAGTTAAATTTGATGGTGACCGTTTGTGGACTGCAGTCTTCAAGTCATTCCACAGATTTTTAATGGGGTTTAAGTGGAGCATCATTCCTGCTTGCTGGCGTTCACATCGATCCACAATCGTTCTTTTAGTTTAGGCTATTTAATACAAGTCAATATAAAAGCAATTATGCTATGTCTAGCATTCTTTTACGTTAATGAGCATAGCAAATAAATTGGTATCCACTCACATGTTTAACTTTTAGTCTGCTTGTTACGGTCAAAAAAAAAAATTTGAATACAGTCACATTACTATATGCAATAGCCTATATAAGATCGCCCATGATCAGTAGATTTTAGATGGAAATGCTCCAGGAAATCTCTTTTCATGCTGAGCTAATCAAAATGACCACAGTTGATTACAGTTGAAAGTCAAATGGCTTTGTGTGCCATTGAGAAGGTTATTAGCTACACCTGATTGAGTTTACAAGTCATTTTTAGGAGGGGGGTGATCCTTTTTCCAACTCAGTGAATCAGTGTTTTTTTTTTCTGACATGTTGATGTTTTATCTTTCACTTGGATGTTATAACCGGCCATATAATAACCGGCCTCACATAGTGAATATACTGCGGCGATATATATATATATTTTTAGTTTTTTTGTTTTCTCCCTTCTCCTGAGATGGATATCCCCGCTGTCAAGCTCCTTTGCTCAGAGCAAGAGGATCGAGGAACACAAAGAAATTTTTAGACCTGGCATACCAGACTCATTATCCGGACAGCTGCCGTACTTTCTATTATGTCTGACTGAACACCTCGATTAAGGCCAAGCTGTCCGGGGAAGGTCCTCGGGGGAGCTTTGCCGTGTTTGTGGAGTGGGTGCTGGTGAACTGTGAATCGCCTTTTACATAACAGGATATTACCACCTCCATGCTTTACTGTAGGAATGCTGTTATTTGGATGGTGAGCTGTATTGTATTTACGCCAGACATATCGTTTGGTGTTGAGGCCAAATAATTCAATTTTAGTTTAATCTGCCTCAGAATCTTCACGGTGTGTTTTGGCAAAGCTCAGTCTGACTGCATGTGGCCTTTCTTGAGGAGTGGATTTTTTCTTGCAACCTCTCGGGGGAGCTTTGCCGTGTTTGTGGAGTGGGTGCTGGTGAACTGTGAATCGCCTTTTACCATCGGCCCCATGGAGCCCCACTCCCGACTCAAGAGACCAGCCTGCCATCACCCCGCTGCACGGAGCATCTGCCAGAGCCCACCGACGTGTCTGACAAGGTGCACGAGCAGGCAACATTATGTATCGCCGTGGGAGTAATTGTGGAGTACGAGGGCATGGAGTGAAGTCCCGTTCACACTCCTGCCACTGAGGGTGAGCTGCAGCTGGCCACTGGAAATATTTTGAATATTTTTGAAGCGGATAAATTCCTGTATTGCCCTGAATCATCTGTCATCCCGCTGGTTCTGTCCAGCCCTGAAGTTCCTGAGCTCCCTCCCAGCCTCCCTCTCCCGCCTCCTCTCCATATGTCATCCAGTTCTTCAGCCCTGTCTCAGCTGGTTCCTGCCAGCCCCTCAGCTCACCTTCAGTCAGTGCCATCCTGGAGCTTTGTCTCACCCTCGTCTCCACCGTGGCCCGTCATCCCACTGGCTCCACAAGGCTCCCACGTCCCTCCGGCTCCACCTTGGTCAGTCATTGACCCTCCTTCGCTATAGGATTTCACTCCTCCGGCTTCGCCTTGTCCCTCCATCCCTCTGGCTTTGTCTGGCTCCTCCTTCCCTCTGGTTCCTCCTTGGTCCTCAGTGTCGAAAATTAGTTATTGATATTTTTGGGACATTCAAGACATCCTTTATCATGTGCATAAGTATCTTGAGTCAATTTCGTTGTTTTTCCGAGAAAATAATGGGTCATCTCAACCGTAACTTGATCGAAAAGCCCCTGAGAAACCAAGGCAGAACACCGTATAACACCAGTTACCGCTCTTTCACTTTGTTTGGAACACTCAAATTGAGTTACAGCGTTCTTCCTTTGTTTAACTGCGCGTCAAAATGAAGTTACGGTGCCGGTTTGCAGTTATATGGTGTTCTGCCTTTTTTTTTACTGTCCATTAAAGTCTGCCGCATTGGTCAGTCATTGACCCTCCTTCGCTATAGGATTTCACTCCTCCGGCTTCGCCTTGTCCCTCCATCCCTCTGGCTTTGTCTGGCTCCTCCTTCCCTCTGGTTCCTCCTTGGTCCTCAGTCACTCCGGCTCCGCCACAGTCTTCCAGATCCCGGCCTCTGCCTCAGTCGCAGTAGCCGTTGACTCTGCCTTGGCCCTCCAGATGCACAGTGTGACCCTGGCTCTACGGGTCTCTGTCTCCGCCCTGGGCTCCTCCTCCATCAGCATCGTCTCCGACAGTTGGCCCCCTTACCTCTACCATGGCTCCTCCTTCCGTCAACTCCGCCGTGGGCATCCTTTCTGCCTGGTCTCTGGGTCTACATCTGGCTCCTCCCTCCATCATCTCCACCCTGGTTTCTCCATCCATCATCTCCTCAGCATTCCTACCCTTGGCACACTCTGCATCTTCCTCCAGAGTTGCCCCCCTCCTCCTCAGATGGTCTCTTTACGGCATGAGGTTGCGCCTTCTGGGAGGGGGAGCTACTGTTACAGTTATGGACTTTTGGTTGTGTTTCTCTCTGTTCCTGTTCTCCTGCCTTGTTTAGTTCTGTTGCCTGTAGCGTAACAAATAATATAATATATTACATTATATTAATATCATATTTCCACAAGGGACCGATTTAAAACTGCCTCTTGCCACCCATGTAGAGACACAAAGTACAGTTTAGTATATAAACTATACAGGAGCACTATATATAGTATATAAACTATAAAGTAAACTATACAGGACCAGCACTCTCAGAAAGTATTAAATTTATTTGATAGACAGTTCTGTTAATGAGGACATTTCTCTGAGGAATTGGACACCAGATCACCTGGTGAGATTTCAGCCCTCTTTGCAGTAGTTTAAACACATAATTCCATGATGTTGGTATTAAGAGTAATGTCTGCCACCCGAACAGTGAAACATATCTCCGCTTAAAAGGAGTAATGAGCTTTATAATGCTACCAAATGATGAGATTAGAGATTACAGCCTCATAATCAGGTCAGCGTGTTCATTTGAGGAGAAGGACACCCATCCGCCCTCCGGAGCTCACAGCATATGAATGCACACACGTGCAGGTGTACGTATGCACACAGATATGTTAAGTCTATACATAATAGGAACAAACCTGTGTGAACAGTGACTGAAGACATGTAATTGTATCCAAAGGTCTGAGAGCAGACTTCCACATAACATGATTAGTTTGCCACTAATTCCCTCACATAAAAGCCTCAGGAAGTGTTTCAGAATTGCAATAAATAAAAAAAACAAGGGGCTGGTAAGTTTTTATTCATCTGGCATTCAAGGCTCATTTCATAGATCGGTTATATTCATATTTCCCACAGCCATCTGACTGAGAACAGGGAGATTAATTCTGTGTTTCAGCACAGCGGGTAATGGGACTGATGAAGATAAAGTAGAACGGAGTAGCTGAGAAATTTTGGGGTAAAGTCCAGAAACATTTTGTCTAGTCCACTGCTTTCTGCTTCACTGCTTTATCTGTACTGTCGGACAGTTTTTCATAAAAGCAACTTAAAAAAAAAACCTAAGCACTATAAATATTTATACTCTAAAGGTCCTTATTGTATAAAGCAAAGTATAAAGAGAAGTTAAGGCAAGCTTGTCATCCTAAGACCTATAAACAGAACTTCAGCTCTTAAACACAGCTGTCTCATGTCACTACATTTAAACTTAAGCTAATGTTAAGTAGAAGCATGTACCAATGGAATTCTTATTTGATCAACATCACGATTTTAAGATTAATAATTATATGAGTATAAAAAAAGTATATTTCAGTCAAGACAACCTTTGGAGTAGTTTAAATATATTAATTAATTTGGTCTTGGCAGACTAAATCTAGTCTACTTTCCTGCTGCTGTTATCACTGCAAGGCCAGAGCAAGTAGGCAGACATACACATAGACATAAACAGACATGCAGCTGCTGCACAAATATAGATATATAAAATGGTCTGTAGCTGATTTAGACAGGCGGTGCTGGGGGAGGTGGAGGTTATCAGAGGTACTCTGATAGCATGCTGCTGGACTGGCTTAACTGTCTTCAAGCTCTGAACCAGACTATGTAAATGCTGACAAAGTAAGCTCAATGGCTGTAGTTACAGCTGATGCCAATCAGCTTGTGGCATGTAGTAAACAATGTGATTGCTAGCAGATTACATGCCAAGGAAAAATCAACCTGTGTCATGTAGTTTCCTGAGTGAACTGGTAATGTGATATAAAAAAACGTTATGTCTTTGCACTGTGCATTTTTCTGGTATGCACTGAGCACTGTATTTTATGGCCTCTGAATAAATACTTTTGAAGATTTTTTCTAGAAGATTTTTTTCTTGAAGAACATTGTGTGTAGGCTTTCATTCCTTTTTTATAAAAAAGGGCATGAAAATGCTATAAAACAGTTGTAGATGACGTATTTCATGTTACACCGCAGGATGTCAATTTCTCAGAAGTATTTTACATCAACTACCTATTTACAGTATCATCAGGACAAATATTAAACCTGGAAAATCAGCAGAACTGAGTCTCAATTTATCTCACACACACCAATACAAAACAGCTGGAAGTTTATGTCTTCACCCTCAGTGCATTTCTATTTGATAGTGCTAGTTAGGTATTTTGATTGCTTTGCATGAAAAATGAGACATGTTTTTTATCATCCACCAGGTGAAAATCATTCTCTGATTGCTTAGAAAAGTAACACCTTTCCACACAAAACCACAAGATTTGAGGTTTAACTGTTATCTCTCCAAAGGTTCAGGTTGAGTTATATACAGTTTCAGAAAAAAGGTACGAAGCTGTCACTGGGACTGTACCCTTACAAAAGGTACTAATATGTACCTTTAAGGTAGCAATATGCCCCCTTTTAGGATAAATAAGGTACAAAGCTGTACCTTTTGAAAGGGTACCACCCCAGTGACAGCCTTTGTACTTTTTTTGAGTGTACCAAAGTGATACTTCTAAATGTAGTTCATTGTCTGCCAAATCAAATGGATACACACTTACCTGTCTGCTGTCATGTTTTGAGGAGGAACTGCTATTGCTGTGAGATGGAGAGGAGATCTTCTGTGACATGGTGGAACTTTTCTCCTCTGAGCTCATCTCCTGCTCTCAGTGAGAGGGAGAATGTAAAAAGGAGAGGAAGAGGAGGAACTGGAGGAGAGCAGAAGAGGGAGGGAGAACTGACAGCTCAGCAGTTGTGGGTCTCCATTTGCTTGTTCTTCCAAAGCGTGGACACAGTGTTCGAGCCTGTGGAGAGATGAAGAGGGAGAGAAAGGGTTGATCAGGAGATCTATGTGAAAGGCAACCACAACACTATGTCAGGCTTTCATCTGTACAGGTAATGAACCTCACTCTCCCACCACAGAATATCAAATAGCAGAATTATCTGAAAGTATAAAGGCTTGGTCAGCAGTCAGCAGGACACACAATCTGTGGGTTGAGGAAAAATGCCAGCATGAATCACTGGACATACTATAGATGTCATCCCCGGATCATCTTCCTCTCACTCAGCTTCTTATTAAAGTTATGAAAGTGTGGGGGCTACACTGAACACACACTGACTCTATGAATCTGTGCTTCATTTATAGCAGTAACAGACGTCAGAGATCGCCGCTCTGTAGTAACCGTCCTTCCTTCCCTGTCTATCTCATCCACGCTGCTCTGTCTTCCTCTCCGTGTGGTTCTCACATGAATGGAGAACAAAATGCAAATGTCCTCTTGCTTTGTGTCTGGGTTTGTTTGAAGTCATGTGTCATGACAGCACCATATGCATACTCGTGTTACAGCATCTGTGCTGGTTATTAACGCAGGTTACAGGGTGTGGGACATATGTCACACACACACACACACACACACACACACACACACACACACACACACACACACACAATCTACACACACACACACACAAAATCTGCATAAATTCACAAAACTATCACAATGAAGCCTCTTTCACACAGAGATTCCGGAAAATACACGGATAATGTGTTTTGTGATTTGTCGCGGGATCATTTGATTTTGGTTCATTCACACTGCAGTGATTTTCTGGAATCTGTGCATTCACACACATACCGTAAAGATCCCATAAAGACACGTGACATAGGATTTGACATGTAATGTGACGCGTAACATTCCACTAAGCTGATATATCTGATATATCACTGTCACAGTCCCACTAGAGGTACCATCTAGAGTTCTTCAAACAATGAATGGAGGACGCTGAATGCCGGCTTTTCTTTTTATTTTGTTTTTCCCAAGCCAATGAAGTGCAGAGTGCTCACAGGTGCAAAACATAGAAAAAATTCCATAGGGGAAAATCCCTTAAGGGTACCAATAAAAATCCTACTTCAAAGTACAAAAACAAACAAACACATACAACCTTGGTTTAGGTATAACAATGATTCAATCAGAGGACTCCTCAATAGCTACTGCACTCACTGCACCCCAGCTAAAGACTCCCTGACTGCTTCATTACATGAGAATTTATACACTTGGGTTCAACCATTTCCCAGAAGCCGTAATATCACATGACAATAATATTAAGTATTAACACATAAAAGGATTAAACAATCAGCAACCTTGTTTCTGGCTCCCGGGCAGTATTTCACCGTGAACTGGTAGGGCTGAAGAGACAAAGCCCATCTTGTAATCCGGGGCATTGGAGTCCTTCATTCGATCCAACCATTGCAGAGCTCGATGGTCGGTTTCTAACACAAAGGGTCTCCCCAAAAGGTAGTACCGGAAGGAATCTGTGGCCCATTTTATGGCCAGGCACTCCTTCTCCACTGTTGAATAACGGGTTTCTCGCGAGAACAGTTTCCGGCTCAAGAAGGCCACTGGTCTGCGGTCTCCATCCACTTCCTGCACTAACACCGCCCCCAGTCCAACTCCAGAGGCATCGGTCTGCAGGATGAACGGTTTCTGGAAGTCCGGGCTCAGCAGAACGGAGTCTCCACATACTGCCTCCCGTAAGTCCTGGAAAGCTCGCTCACATTGCTCCGTCCAGACCACCTTGTTGGGAACTGTAGCTCTAGTGAGATCTGTAAGCACAGAGGCCCTGGCAGAAAAGTTAGGTATAAATCTGCGATACCATCCCAACAAGCCAAGGAAAGATATCACCTGTTTCTTAGTGGTAGGGGGACGGTACCTTCAGATGGTCGCTACTTTATCCAACTGTGGCCGAATGACTCCTCCTCCAATCACAAATCCCAAGTAGCCAATCTCCCTTTTGGCTATTGTACACTTCTTGGGATTGATGGTAAGACCTGCTGCCTTAATTCTCCCTAGGACTTGCCTCAGATGTTGACAGTGGTCTTCCCAGGTTTCACTGAAGATGACCACATCGTCCAGATAAGCTGCAGCAAACTCCCGAGTGCCTTGCAGGATCTGATCCATTAGACGTTGGAAAGGTGCTGGCGCCCCCTGCAGGCCAAATGGCATAACCCGGAAATGGTACAGCCCAAAAGGGGTTTTAAACGCTGTCAGTTCTTTAGCTCTGGCAGTTAAGTGTTGGTGGATAGATATTTGGCCCTGCCAGTCTTTCCACCAACTCATCAATTCTTGGCATCGGATAGGGGTCTACCCTAGACAAGCTGTTAATTTGTCTAAAGTCAATACAAAACCGCAGGGTGCCATCCTTTTTCGGGACTAGGACAATGGGGCTACACCACTCACTCTGGGAGGGTTCAATCACCCCCATGGAGAGCATAATGTCTAGCTCATCTTTAAGCACCGTTACCAAGCGTTCAGGGATCCGATAACTCTTCTGGCGGGCTGGTGTTGCCTCCCTAAGGATGACATCATGTAGCACCAGGTCAGTACGCCCTGGTTTCTCCTGAAACAACTCAGGATCCAACAGCTGCTTTACGTGGTCTCTTTGGGGCTGCTCTAGATGGGATACATCCACTGCTTGGTGGACGCAGCTGGTTGGAAAATACTGTTCTGTTAACAGCAAGGACATAAAATTAGTGCCCTGATCGGTTAAAATTTCACGGGGAACACCCACCCTGGAATCCAGCTGCACAAGGCAGTTAGCTACTTGTCTAGCTTTGATGTTTCTAAGGGGAAAGGCTTCGGGATACTTGGTGGCATAATCACAGATCACTAGAATGTACCTGTTCCCATTCTTACTTCTCTCTAGGGGCCCCACTACATCCATTCCCAGGCGACTGAAGGGTGTGTCAATATCTGGCAATGGTAATAAATGTGCGGGTGCCACTCTCCTCCCTGAAGTCATCTGACAATCTGTACAGGTACGAATGAACTCGGTTACATCAGTATATATCTTAGGCCAAGTGAACCGACTTGCAATCCTTGCTAATGTTTTATGTTTGCCTAAGTGTCCAGCCCATGGAACAGAATGTCCCAGAGTCATAATGGTATGGCGCATTGATTCCGGAACTACTACTGCCTCAACTTCCCCTTTCACCTCATAGAGTATTCCCTTCTTCAGGATGTACTTTTCCTCCATTAAACAAGAGACAATGTCATTTCTAACCCCATCAACCTCAGACACCTTCTGGAACCAGTCCTGTAAAGTAGAATCGTTTTCCTGCAGTTCCACTATGTCCTCAGGGATAATCACGTTAAGAGGCCCTTCAGGTAACGGTAGCTCCTCAACCTGCCTATTCTCCACACTACCCCTAAATTTAAGCTTACGCCTTTCCTTTTTAGATTTATGTCTCTTCTCACAGGCTACCTCAACATCAGCATCAGCAAATGGCAACTCACTGAAGTCTGCTCTAGCACTCTGAGCCCGGGTTACTGCATAACAGGATTGAACCTGGGACACCAAATCACAGAGAATGGGGAGATCTTGCCCTAGGACTACCTCCTGAGGTAAGTGGGCCAAGACAGCCACATGCAACAAGAAAGTCTGCCCCTGCACTGTTAAGTAAACCTCAGCAGTAGGATACTCCCTAACTTCTCCATGCACACAGCAAACTTTACTGAAGTTCTGAGTCATATATTCATCCTCCGGAACCAAGCTGTCATGCACTAGCGTCTGAGTGCTACCTGTATCCACTAAGGCTTTGGCTGACTGACCATTCACCAGTACCTGCGTCAATAATTCTGTGGTGTGTGCTTGCAAAGACTCGTGTGGCGGGTGGGGGCATGGAACATAAGAGAGAGCAGAATGCTTCACCTTCCTGGATGGACAAAGGGGCTTAGTATGTCCTAACTCACCACAATAATAGCATCTAACTTCCTGCTTGTTAGTTCTATCTCCTTGCTTACCAGCAAAACTCACTTTACATTGGGCATGACCACCCTCACCCCCAGACTTACTTGGCCCTCTTTGACTCCGACCTCCAAAGCTGCGCTGGGCATCTCGGCGTGTGGCCAGGTACCTCTCTGCCAGCTTGGCTGCTTCTTCTGCTGTGGCCGGATCATGCTCCTTAATCCACACAGCCATGTCAGGATTTATCATTCTCATAAATTGTTCCAAGATAATGAGCCCACTTTGAAAAGAGATCTTTCAGTCGCACATAGAGTTCCCGGGGGGTCTCATCCAGTAGAATCTCTGAAGAGCGAAACCTTTGCCGGTAGATCTCTGCATTAATCTCATATTTTATCAGAATGGCCGTCACGGGCTGCTTGTGACTGCAGGAGAACTTTAACCAGGCCGGCCAGTTCTGACACCGTTCCTTCTGTTGAGCCCACTGCAGGAGAAGATGTTATGGGGTCACTCACACTCTCAGCAACTGTTTCTGCCACCTCAGCAGAGCTGGATGCCTCCTGACTTAAACCTGGCTGTTCTTGTAGCACTCCACCTCGGTCTTGGGTGGCATTATGATCCCACTTCTGACACCATTTGTCACAGTCCCACTAGAGGTACCATCTAGAGTTCTTCAAACAATGAATGGAGGACGCTGAATGCCGGCTTTTCTTTTATTTCGTTTTTCCCAAGCCAATGAAGTGTAGAGTGCCCACAGGTGCAAGGTGCAAAACAAATTCCATAGGGGAAAATCCCTTAAGGGTACCAATAAAAATCCTACTTCAAAGTACAAAGTACAAAAAACAAACAAACAAACAAACAAATAAATTATATTACTACTACTACTAATAATAATACTAATAATACATTTTCACAGTTGTGGAGTATGTTTCACAATAAAATATTATTTCAGTCTTTTTAATCATGCAGGAGCCTAAAGAGCAGCTGACTGTACTCTATACTTTACATTTATTCCAAAGGATTAAACATCGAATAACACGAATAACACCAATACACCAAATATCAATAGCACAATATACCATAACTTCAATTTAGCAATAATTATAGAAATTATAGAAAGTGAACTCATAAAACAGTTTCCACCCCTTTCCACTCATACTTGGTATCTCCCACTCCCCATGATGCAACACAGCAAAGGTATAAAAAGGCTGACAAAAGTCCTTTCGGGTCTTTTACTCAGTTCAAGATGGCCACCACTATGTATGCTGATCCAGGTAATAGCCAACAGTTTATAAGAAAAACTTAAATGTCCACTGGTTTTAGTGTTCAGGTGTGTAAATGTGGATGTGTGTGTGTGGGTGTCATCCATCTCTCCACCTTGCTGACACATCAAGGTAAATAAAGAGTTTTAAAACCCAAGTATGTGTTTATGTCTTAATGCAAAAAAGGGCTAGGCAGAGGGAACAGAGGGCAGCTCTGTGACAGCCCCTATCAAAAGTCTGTTCTCTGATACTCTTTCTTATCTTACTCCTTTTTCTCTTTACTTTTGAGTATTCGCTGCCCTGTATGAATTTTGCAGTAGAAGATGAAAAAGAATGCATTCATTGAACCATAACTATGCCCACTAGAGTCTGTATCACTTTTTTTTTTGCATTTTCTGCAGTGGTTGCAGGCAAGAATCTAGTTATTCTGTGGAAAGGATTTCTATGATAAAAAGAGATGAAATACCTCACTTTTACACCATTAGTGTAAAAAATGACAGCAAAGATATTTATAATGTTACAAAAGATTTCTGTTTCAAATAAATGCTAAAAACGTTCTATTCATCAAAGAAACCTGAAAACAAGTATCATAGTTTCCACAAAAATATTAAGCAGCACAACTATTTTCAACATTTATTATAAAAAGAAATGTTTCTTGAGCACCAAATCAGAATATTAGATTATATTAAATGAATGATTTCTGAAGAATCATGTGACATTGAAGACTTGAGTAATCACACTGAAAATTCAAGTTTGCCATCACAAAACCAAATTACATTTTAAGTTTTATTAAACTAGAAAACAGTTCTTTTAAATTGTAATAATATTTCACAGTGTTATTGTTTTGTATTGTATTTTTTGTCAAATAATTTCAGTCTTGGTGAGCATAAGACATTTCAAAAACATTAAACAAATCTGACAGATCCCAAAAGTTGTTTGTATTCACCTGTATATGTATATACTCACTTGTGAATTCCTTGTCTTCAGTTGTTCAAGTGACAGAAATAAGGCCAGTTCACGTTCAGTCAGTGCTCAGAATATCACAATTGTTCTGTGTTTTTGTAGGCCCTTCATTCCAGAGATCATGTTGTCATACTTATAGTGAGGAAATCTTATACAACCTTACCCTGAGGAAAACACAAATAAGTCAGGTGGCAACAACTGTGTGTATGCGAGTGCTTGAGTAAGCTTTGAGACGTGACGGTTCAGTAATCTATCCAGCAGCAGTTGTCTTACTGTAAGCCTTCACTTCTTGAGCTGTAAACTTTCGACGAATACCAACAGAGGGTCAATGCAGCTTGGAACAAATGTGTATGTTGTCTGTCAAAGTTTGAATTCAGAAACTGCAACAATTTGGCACTTTACTTGTTTCTTTAAGTCCTTAGGCCACCTATGTGTCACAATAATGATTAACTTTTCCAAAGTTGTCCTTGACTTTGTGTCTGGTTACAGTGGACTGCACAACGTGCAAAATTGTTGAGCTGTGAAAGTTTACCTCCTGCTTTCCCTCTGTTAGCTCGGATGTCAAATACGTCACGTTTGCATGCTGTGTAAATCACTCTCGTTTAAATCTAAATTGACTATTGAATTAGTCACGCTGAAAAGTTTCTAATTGCAGAAACGGACGGGTGCTGAGAACTGCTGATTTGTGTACATTTGTGTGGTGAACGGAAGCGTGTGTGCGCTTGAGCAACGTGTATTTGTGGTCGTGTGGGAACAGACCTAGCCGACTCACACTCTCAGCAACTGTTTCTGCCACCTCAGCAGAGCTGGATGCCTCCTGACTTAAACCTGGCTGTTCTTGTAGCACTCCACCTCGGTCTTGGGTGGCATTATGATCCCACTTCTGACACCATTTGTCACAGTCCCACTAGAGGTACCATCTAGAGTTCTTCAAACAATGAATGGAGGACGCTGAATGCCGGCTTTTCTTTTATTTCGTTTTTCCCAAGCCAATGAAGTGCAGAGTGCTCACAGTTGCAAAACATAGAAAAAATTCCATAGGGGAAAATCCCTTAAGGGTACCAATAAAAATCCTACTTCAAAGTACAAAACCAACAAACAAAAACAAACAACCTTGGTTCACGTATAACAATGATTCAATCAGAGGACTGACTCCTCAATAGCTACTGTACTCACTGCACCCCAGCTAAAGACTCCCTGACTGCTTCATTACATGAGAATTTATACACTTGGGTTCAACCATTTCCCAGAAGCCGTAATATCACATGACAATAATATTAAGTATTAACACATAAAAGGATTAAACATCGAATAACACTATTTCCTTCAATACACCAAATATCAATAGCACAATATACCATAACTTCAATTTAGCAATAATTATAGAAAGTCAAATACAAGAACTCATAAAACAGTTTCCACCCCTTTCCACTCATACTTGGTATCTCCCACTCCCCATGATGCAACACAGCAAAGGTATAAAAAGGCTGACAAAAGTCCTTTCGGGTCTTTTACTCAGTTCAAGATGGCCACCACTATGTATGCTGATCCAGGTAATAGCCAACAGTTTATAAGAAAAACTTAAATGTCCACTGGTTTTAGTGTTCAGGTGTGTAAATGTGAATGTGTATGTGTGTGTGTGTGGGTGTCATCCATCTCTCCACCTTGCTGACACATCAAGGTAAATAAAGAGTTTTAAAACCCAAGTATGTGTTTATGGCTAGGCAGAGGGAACAGAGGGCAGCTCTGTGACAATCACCAAGGCAGATGTATCATATTTTGTATTTCTTTTAAATTAGTCGCACAATTGTTATTCAAGTGTTATTTACATATCACAAATATCAGTTTTTACTTACCATCAGTCACCAAAATATCCATATTGGTCAATTACTAACAACACAACATTATATTATATTATACAGTATATGAAGATTTTTTTTTTTTTGGTTTATGATTTGCAGTAGTGAGTCTTATGTGCAAGGCATTTGTTGCATTTTATATTAGCTGAGTTTTTTTTTCTTGCATGCCTTTTGATGCCATTTTGAAAAGCATATTCCAGTCTGTCTCTCACTTTTCTTCATTATGAGCAGCAGCACAGGTTACAATGTGGGACACAGGAATGCAACAAGGTTAATTAGATTAGTTTTGCACTCCTCTTACAGCAAACCAAACACCCCTTCATTTCCTTCGGCCTGTGCAGTGAATGTCAATAAACACACATCCTTTCTTGCAAATCTCTCTCTCCCTTTCTCGTTCACTCTTTCTTATTTAAGGGAAACTATACTTCAGCTCAATCTGTCTAAAATTTATCTTCCCTGGGAGTAGGATATGACACAGGAAACTGTGAAAATGAACAGTATGTCGACTCTTTAGCTAATGTGCATCAGCATCATGCGTCAGCTGCACGTTGACATACTAAGATTTAATCACTTCCTGTGAGGATGGAGTAATCTATGTTTCTTAATGCAGCAGTGTGGAGAATAACCAGCCTCAGTGCTCTTGTTTTAATTTTACTATGACATGAATGACTGAAAACCTTCATAGACTAGAGGAACACATGCTGACGTCCTGTCATTGAAATATGTCCTATCATATAACATCCATCTTGCATCCAGAGTGGATAGCCAAGACAGGTTGCCATTTACACCTGATATTGCCATGCATTGAAATGGTTCTCCTGGTCCCACTTGTGAATTTTATCAATGAGAGGGTCTCCTACAAGTCACTACTGTTGAAACCAAATTGCTTGCATTTTATTCTCACCACAAATGTGATATTTACACCTGCAGTTACAGAAAGAGTGTTTGTTAAGTGCTTTAATTGGTTAAGTTTTAGTATTTACACTTTATACCTTTACAAGGTTCTGTTGCGACCCTGAAAACACCAAGAGAGATTTGTTGTTTATTTCTAGATGTCATTTTAGGTGGAAAAAACAGCTGGATATTCTCATTCAACTTTCTCCTTTTACATTTGAGTGTGTGTGATTCTTTTCATCTCAGATGAGTCAAATCAGTCAGCGTGAAGTTGATTGTTTGAATTGTATGGCAACTTCCTAAACCTCTTACTGAGCAATTGAGGATACAGATATGGCTAATTATGGTCGCAGCATGTAGTCAGTTTAAGTAGCTGTGGTGACTGGTTTGTTCCGACAAACAGACTCCTGGTTGTGAGTAAATGGCACTCTCCACTGCTGCCTGTCTCACCTCACCCTGCGCCACTTTAGAAGCCAACAGAGAGCAGCTGCCTCCGTGTACCGCCCCTATTATTTATTCATTCACTTTCCACTGATCACACTCAACACACACACACACACACACATATTATACATGCAGCCATATACGTAGACACTTATATACCCACATACATAAATAGTTGACATTTTGGGAAGTTGACAGATTCTGTATTATGATATACAGTACCCCACCTAAAAACCTTTCAACTGTATTTTTCTAATTCTTTAAGCATTATGCATGCAGCTTTAATAACACAATTTATTTGCACTTGGAATAATTAAAAAAGCAACTATTTTAAAGGTATAACGTTGGTTTTAAAAATGTTACTGCACCTAAAGTTTCCCTAGGTTTGTTTTTTTAATGTATATTACTATACAAGTATTCCATCATCATCATGACCAATTAAATACTTTAAAGCAACATCAATACACATTTGGACAGTTTATTGACACATTTAGAAACCGTTTTAAGCTTGTCACAACAACAACAAATTTACCATCTTAAAGGCAAAAAGTTTATCAAAATGGTAAAAAAAAATGTCATAGCACCTAAAATATTCACTTTAATTTACACCCAGTAAAAACATCTTTCTGCATTGATTACTCATAAAATGTGGTCTGATCTAGTCACAAATGCTGTTTATTCTTTCACAAACACTATTCTTGTTCAGTGTTTTTCTGACAGTAGACACATGAACAAAGACTTCCACAGCTTTGTAGAGATTTCTGGATGTCTACTGCTGTTATTCATGTTATTCTGTGATTTTTCCTTTCTCTTGTGTGTTACAAGCTCTTGGTGCATAAAGAAGATCTGTAAAGTTGCAAAGACTAGTCTCAAATCCAAAGAGATATATTTTATAAAAGTTAAGAATCAACCACGCCTACCTAAAACGGCTCGTTCTAACACGCCCCCACATGCTTTCACTGTGGACGAAGCGGAGTCCAGCCCGGGGGTTGTCACATGTGGTTGCCGCAAGCCCGCTAGCCGCTCCTTTGTCGAATCCGCCGGCCGTTCCTCACTCTAGCCCGCCGCCGCTCACTCAATTCCGCCGTGTGTGATGCTGTGTGTTTCGTTGTGAAAGCGAAACTACTTTGTTTGGCCTTCCAAAAGAGGACACGACTACAAATCAGTGGTTAAAGGGTTAGTTCACCCAAAAATGAAAATTAGCCCATAAATTACTCACCCTCAAGTCATCCTAGGTGTATATGACTTTCTTCTCTCAGACGAATCCAGTCGGAGTTATATTAAAAATTGTCTTTGATCTTTCAAGCTGTTTCATGGCACTCAGCGGGTGTTGCATGCTTCAGTCCAAAACAAGTTAAATAAAAAGCGCCCATCCATTAAAAAAAAGTGTCTCACACGGCTCCGGGGGGTGAACAAACGGCTTCTGTAGTGAATCGATGCGTTTTTGTAAGAAAAATATCCATAATCAAAACGTAATAATCACTTTAATTTAGCTTGCGCTCACTGTTGTAAACGGAAGCACAGTTCCGGGCGGATAACCTCTGAGGTCAGTGCTGCGCAGTATGTGGAAAATAATGTGTTTTTTTAACCTTAAACCACATAAACACATTTCATTACACCAAATACACAAAATAATGTTCTTAGCAACATCATATGACCCCTTTAAGAGGAACGGATTTGTCAGCAAACAGGCTTTGTGTGGCTATTATTTAAAGGGCACCTGTGCAACTCACACTTCCAATCTCATTTTCTTTAATTGACTCCAGTCAATTATTCTTTTTTCCCTTACTTTTTTCTAGCTTGCCCTGTCAATGATGACTCAGTGTCCTCAATAACATTTTGAAGAGTGTTATTATTTTAGTCAGATTGTGTTTCTCTATAATTGTGACTTGGACAAATATCAGACCACATTTAATGAGTAAGCTATGCAGAAATCCAGATAGAATTCACAATTCAATATTAGAAACAATATTAGAAAATGGTCATGATGATGAACAACAGTCCAAATCAACTACCTGATAGCAGAGGAGGATTTGTTCTTTAAAGCATTTTTTTCTGCTTAAATTAGTGGGGTGATCTTTAGTTGTTACAGTTTGCATGGAAAAACTCTCTGTTCACTAACTGTGCTAGCTGTTTTTGAACACAAAAACACATCTGAAGTAAACATTTCTGATGCTCATTTACACACAGAATCTAAAAAGTACAGCAAAAACTCTATTAGAACTTGTACTAATACTGGCAATGTTTTGCCTGGAAAAGAAGGAATCTGTGGACTGTTCATACCTTCTTTAAAGCGAACAGAACATAATTTCGATGGTACAATCATTATGTCAAGAAAATTTCAAATTGCAAACTCATATAGTGTGCATCAGGCTTAAGACCAATTAGTCAACTAGTCGTTTAGGTAATTCATGATCTAGTTGATTTTGAAAATGTGTATTGCTGTAACTTAAAATCTACACATTGATCAAAAAACATAAATGGACATGTTATGCATTAACTAACCTTACACAAGCATAAATACGTAAACACGCATGCGCACACAAGCATATAAACCATGCAAACACACACACAATAACCATCTTACAAAGACCAGCAGAAGTGCAATCACATGTACACACAGCATGTAACCCTATAGCTTTATGAAGCAGGCTGTTTGTCTGAAGAAAATCTCTCGGCAATGAGTCACATCCTACTGTCATGCGTACAGCTGAGTACAGCACAGGCTATTTTCCAATATGCCAACACAGACACAGAGACAGTATGGTTTCAGTTGTAAATATAGATGTTGGACATCAGTTTGATCTGAGCTATTTCTGTTTTTCATATTGTTTCTTAAGAATCTGATGCTTAAATGCTGATTGATCCATAAATAGCACTTCCGTTGTGTATTTGGTTCATGAGTTCACGTTCATAAGATTCTTTTCAGTTGCAGCTTGCCTTCTGTAATCAAGAGGCTCGAGCTATTTACTTCAAAGAAATAGTTCAACCAAAAAGAAATATTCTGGCATCATTTACTCTCCCTCGTATCATTTCAAACCCATTTAACTTTATTCTATGGAACACAAGAACATTTTTTGAAGAGCTTCCTTCTTCATGCAATTTAACACTATAATAGTATGAGAATAGTCTGTGTGACAGGGGTATACTATAATACATATCTTCTGAAGCCATAAAATATATATATATATATATATTTTTTTTGTGAAGAATGAACTGAAATTAAAGTCATTCCACACTGATAATCTCCTCCTTATGAACTGATGTGACCTGTCAGTGAGTTGTGCAGATGAGTCTGTCTCATGAAAGAGTCATTCAGACCGAATAGACAGAAAACAGAATAAACTTATTTTTGTTTTATTGGTTATAGGCAAAAATAAAAAGCCAACCATTTTTTGGGCAGTGCTGGATGGTTCTAACGCAGGAATAAAGACATATTACTGGACGCTTGTGTTAAGCTAACGGTAAACAGATGCATATATGGCCTTCACTGTAAAAAAAAAATATATATCATAATTATAATGTTACAGTAATATACTAACCTAATAAAGTACTAAATCTGTTTTTAATAAGATGTAACATAAAACCCTAATGTACATAAATGATAAGTAGAAACTAAGAAACAGATATTTCAATGAAAAAACTTAAAATGTCAAGTGTCACAGTAATTCTGGGAATGTCAATTTACGGTTCTCCATCAGCTCGACCCTGAGATCCAGCTGAGCCAGAGATTCACATATCACAAATCAAAAGTTCTGATTTCTGATATGTGAATCTCTGGTTAAGTCAAGTCATAGAAAAGACTAGCTAGGGAAAGACTAGGTGGGCCACATCATAGCAATCCAACCCACAGACAGCCGGTTAAAATGAAAGATTCATTAATGCTGTGGGCAATCCAAGACCCTCTCACACTACATCAATTATACACACAGAAATAACAGGCAGATACACAGACTCTTTATTTCATTCTTTAATCAAAACTCTGCCATGGCAGGAAAAGTGACAGCTGCTGGTAAGCACTATTTATGACTTATTCATTATTCATTTGGGGAGCAAGCGAAAGGGAAATGGACCAACAGACTGTTTTAACAGAATCACAACAGCAACTAACTCTGCCTTTGCATTATACACATATTCAACATAGCAGAGAGACTCCAGTCCCACTTTTGTTAGTTTGGATGTACAATGCTGGTGACCTTAGCAACTGTGTATCTACAAAACTTTCTAGTTACTATTCTCAGTAATGTAATATACTGTATATATATATGCATACACTCACATACACAAAACTTTGTAGCTACTATTCTCAGTATTGTAATGAAAATAATGTAATGAAAAAAATAATATAAAAATTATATGAAATTAATAATTAAAAAAAAAAGTTAATAATTAATTTATCTAGCAATTAAATAAATGATGTTCTTTTGAGGTTTCTATTAAAGAATCCTGAAAAAGAAAATCTTGGTTTCCACAAAAATATTAAGCAGCACAACTGTTTTCATCACTGATAATAAATAATAAATGTTTCTTGAGCACCAAATTAGCATATTAAACTGATTTCTGAAGGATCATGTGACACTGAAGGCTGAAGTATTGTAACGGCTCCTGAAAGTTTTTAGTTTTGCAATCACATAAATAAATTACATTTTAAAATATATTAAGAAACTGTTATTTTAATTTGTGCTATTATTTTACAATATTACTGTTTTTACTGTATTTTTGTTCAAATAACTGCAGCCTTGGTGAGCATAAGAAACTTCTTTCAAAAACATTAAAGAATCTTACAGACCCCAAGGTTTTTATTTTTATTAACAAGAGCAAGAATTATTTTTATTTTTTTGCAGAAAATAAAAAAATATTTCTTGCCTAATCTAAATGGTACTATCCAGACCATTACTTACACAGATGTGAAATATTAGCCATCCTATGGACCATAATATTAAAGTAATTAAGTAATTATCAGCTATGTGTATCAGTCAAACCTTCTATACCAATGCATTCCTAATAAAAACTCTGTATGGCAAAATATTGACAACTCCCATAGAACAATAAATCTTATTTATTATTTATAAGGAGACCAAGTGTGACAGAGAAAATGGGCTGCAACACCACCAAACCCACTAAACCCAAACAACAGGGAGCCAAACTTTCCCTTAAGATTATGCAAAGATGCAGCACAGCAGAAAGACACAGTGACAACCACCTCTGCAGTTTGAGACCCCACGCCTGTTACTACACAAAGGCACGGGAGTGACGTAATACGGGCTAGTTTAGATGACTGGCAGCTCTCTCTGTGTCTGTGGCCCTGTAATTTAATCTCTCTGTCACAGGGTGCAGCGTATTGTATGTTTCTTTTGAAAGTGAGCACGGCACAGACAATGCCAAAAATAACTACCGCACAAAGCTCTGACGGAAAACGAATGACAGACAGGGCGGCGGTGGAAGGATGAAGTGCTAAAATGTTCCAGAAGATGAGAGGGGGATGTCAAGGGGTCTCACTAAACGTAGGAAGCCCAAATCTCTCTCAAACACACATAAAAACACCCACACCTTGAATAGTTGCTCTACTTTTGTTCTAATATTTCAAAGGTATATAATTAAACTACAGAACGCTTCATTATTGCAAATGTAAGAGGCGGTTTCAGTCATAGACAGAGGCGTAAATGCACCAGAGTGATCGTATAGGAAGATTTAACCCGCAGCCTATCAAACGCAAGCGGTAGTGCTGGGCGGTATACCGGTTCATACCGAATACCGGTGTTTATTTTTGTTATGATATGAATTTTTAAAATACCGTAATACGTTAAAACAATGTTAAAACAACGTTTGGAACGCGACACTGTTTGAAAGGGGTCCCTTTTCACTGTTGCACTGTGGTGAGGGAACAGCTGTATGTGTTACTAAGCGTGAAAGTTCCGAAACTGAAGCTGTAGAACTAATAGAACGTGATGACACATCCACAATATCCACACTGTCCGCCACAAATATCCACTGCCCCCTGCCATCAGCTCCTGCGTCTCTTTAGCACTAGATTTAGAAACTTTCAGACCCTTTTAGCGGCTTTTTTCCAAAGAATATTCATACTGACAAACCTAGCGACTTTTTTGGATAAACCTTAGCTATGGTTCAGTTGGAAGATTTCGCCAGTGCTGTCCCGCGAACGCGAGGTCTGACTTTCCCGGGGAAGTGTCACCTCTCTCGGCGTATGTTCTGTGAAGTGAGTGGCAGAGAAGCAATGCATTCAGTTGGCCGCACCGCAGCCGACTCGTCAATAAATGAGTACAAAACAGCGTTTCCTAGCACCTGTCGCTTACTGATTGTTTGGAATTATAAATATGAGCGTAGTTCGTCTGTTAATATCACATGCAC
>NW_015557148.1:271508-283649 GCF_001515605.1 Sinocyclocheilus anshuiensis
AGAATAGGGCATTCTAAGTCAATATACTGCAGTATTTCCTCTCTCAATCAGTAGAAAATATGGTTAACACCCGGTCATGCATGAAAAAAAAATACCGTCATGTACTGTGAAACCGGTATAATTTTGAAAAATACAATGATATAAATTTTTGGTCATACCGCCCAGCACTAGCAAGCGGGATAATCAGGAGGATTTTACAGCGGGCTGGAGTAACTGGCAGTATTACAGGAGCGATGGAGCTTGATTAACAAGGTATCGAACGAGGGGGTCATGACACACAAAGCTTGTTGGATGAATGGCTACGGTGAGGGTTTCTTCACAACTTCTGCCTGCACAAAGTGTTGGCAAACATCAAGTAGGCACTTATTCACCTACGGGGATAGTGACATGTTATAACTTGAATTTATGACACAAGCTTGTATTTCCCTCAGGAGAAGCTGGTGTAATGAAGGAAATTTAGCTGTATTAATACAGCCTCTATGAAAACCAGTGCTCTTTGGAGACCTCTTGCATTTTAGGTTTATTACTAACGTGAGATCAGCAAGATTTTTGGTTGCCAAAGTTTTATTTCTTGAGTTCAAAACAACTCGAAAAGAGTTTAAAATATGTAACCTTGTTATGAAGTTCTGAAGGTTAACTACTCAAAGCATCCTAGGTCAATGAAAAGAGTGTCTAAAACATAACTCTTTGGCTGAACATGATTCAATCTTGGACCGCAGTTCCATGTGATTGAATCAAGTTATTTGGACATATCTAATTTTAGTTGAGTTTACTCAGTTTGCTTTAGTTCGCCCTACATGAAATATTTGAGTACAGATAACGTTTCCATCGTGTAACCACTGTCCATACAAGTTCAGACAAAGTGTTATAATAACATACTAGGAAGTTCAATATAACTTTTCTTAACACATATGATGTTAGATGTTGGCAGTCTATTATTTACATCCCCAGCACTCCCATTGGAGTTGCTTTTCTTATTAAAGAAATTTGAATTCTTTACAGCAGGTCACCAACCCAAGCACACACTCCACACTTCACCACAATGCTAACTCGCCCAAAAACACCAACATTACAGAAAGTCTTTTAAAATACCAACATAATAGAACATTAGACATTAACAAGTCTCCCCTTTTTCTCATCTTGCTAAAAAATGCATAAAATAACACTTTAAATATTTTATCTCCCCATATCCAGCTCCATGCAAAGCATGATGCAATTAAGTTTGAACAAGAACCCTGATACAATGGTGTTAAATCAAAATGAATTGTTTCAATTGTAATCATGTTCATTTCATATGGTTTTTGAAAAACCTTTATATTGTGTCTGAAGAAAACAGAACTTATAAAGAAAGTTTCTCTGAGGAAAGCAAAAGTTTTGCAAGAGAATGCAAAAGCATTGAAATATAATTTCTTCTATCACTGTGTCCCTTTAGGGGTTCTATACTGTATATATGTTTTAGAATGAAAAATATGCTTTTTACAAAAATAATATATAAATATATAACATTTAACAACCTGAAGTAACACTGACATGTCATGAAAATTTTATTTTAAATTATATAAAAGATATTGTAAAAATATCAGATTACTTTTTGACCTTGACACAGAGTCATAAATGTCTACATAACTTCAAAATAGCTGTGCGAATAGATTAACACTGACACAAAACTTTTCCCTGCAAACTCAACAGTTTTGTTCCCTCAAGTGTGGAGATAAAAAAAAAAATCATGTTTACAGAAATGGCAGTTAGAGATATCAGGTCCATCTTCCCAACTCAGCGAGATCTGGGCCGATGACGATGTGGAGGCCTGCTGGGGCTTTAAATAACTCCCTTGATCTGTGTTTTGGGGCTACAGATTTTTTTAATGCCAAGGTTGAGCAACAGTGCAGATTATATTGCTAAAGTTATTCGACATGAGATAAGGGCAAGGTCAATTTTTTAGTACACAATACACATAAATAAATTTTGAGATTTGATTTGACTGTTTATTTACATTGTCAAATTAAACAGTAGATTAATAAATTATCTTAAAATAGTAAAGTATATGCTTTATAGTGAGTCTTCAATATTTATTGAACTGCCTTGAAATCATTGTATTACAGAAACAATGATTCAATAAGATTCAATAAAAGATTCAATCAAAAATCACAGCATAACATAACATCACTGTAATGAAATTTATAAATGAACATTATGTCACACCAAAATGTATTTTGTACTGTACTGTAATTATCAAGAAAATAACAGCATATTTTATAAAGGTCTTTTTTTACTTAATGAAAAAATAAAATTTCTTCTTTTATTAATTTGATTTTGAGGTGAAATAAGACCCAGACATGTTTTTTTTGTAAAATGTACCCCTTTATATTGTGACATTTTTCCACAATAAAATCTGAAATAATTACTTAACTTTTTAGTTCAGGGCTTCTTGTTGGTATTTCATGTCAACTGATCACACTAATAATCTTCCCCTTTTCTGTAGCCCTCAAATATCTTGTGCATGTTTTAAGCACATTGATGATATTTGAGAGCTCTGCCAGAAGGGAATATTAGCAGTGTGAATAACAGCTTACATTTCAGTCTTGTTCCGCATAAAGAGCTATAATATGACACATCATGTAAATTGTAAATTAAAAAAAAAAAAAAAACTGTAATACTGAGTTGGAACAACATGAGTAAATGCTGACCAAATTTTCACATTTGGTGAACTAAACTTCAACATTCCAGTCCCCGTAGTATTACAGTTCCAGTTTACAATAGATGTCAGTCTGAAGTCTGGCCTCTGGTGCTACACGTCAAGTAATATCACACTGGATGACTTGAACAAGACCTTGTTTTGAATCAGACACGGTCTATTATTTTAAGAGATGATAAAACATATATGACTGCACAACGCTTCACTATAATAGTGGTGGTTTCTGGGTGAATGACCACAGACATAGAGGAAAATCGACAGAGACAGAACAGAAACAGAGCGAGAGAGAGAAGCATCAGCAGAACACACAAAGATAAAGAGAACGTAAAATAGAGCCCAATGAAAAAGAGGGAAAATGGAAAAGCTAAAAAAAAAATGCATGTCGCCATTGATGTAAAGCACTGTTTCTTCCACCACCGCTCATCAAAAATACAAACATATATTTTACCCTAGTTGTGAGCCTCTGAATTGTATTTGATGACAGAGAAAGACTGATTTTGAAATAGTATATTTACAATAATTAATTTTCTATTGCATTATCTTCACTGACTGTATACAAAAGAAACATTTGATTAATGTGGTTCTTTTTAACAATTCAGTCAAACTGAATCAGTACAAATCTAACACAGGAGTCATATGAAGATTGTATCAGTCAGACATCTCACTTCTTCATTGAGTGGGTATAAATAAAAATGACTCATCAAAAACATAACACAGTATCAGTCATCAATGTAAAATGCTAATTAAAACGTTTGTGAGCCTTAAAACTAATTTATAGTCTAATTACTGATTAGTTATTTATATGAAGTCAAGACACATTTATTTATATAGCGCTTTAATACAGACTGTTTCAAAGCAGCTTCACATTAATAAACAGCAAAATAACAGTGTTAATGTTGTAAAACTAATCATCTAAGAAACGAACTCAGCTCAATTTAATTCAATGTTATTATTTTTTTTTTAACAAATATTTTTATTTGTCAAATATTGTCACAGAGGTTAAAACAACAGTTCCAATTTTCATTATAACTCAATAAATAAAAGAAAAAAGTAATAATAATACATAAATTAATACAAAGATAACTCAATACCCTTAACAACAACAACAATAATAATAATAATAATAAACAAACAAAAAATAAATAAAACATACAACAATAACATACTTGTCTATATACTCTCAGTGTCCATCAATTCCATAATTATAATAAAAGTCACCATCTAGACTCTCCAAAAAGTCATAGAACACTTTCCAGATGGACCAGAATACATGAAGTTTGAAAAATGAAAAAAATCATGAGGTCATCCCCTTTATCCATTGAGACATGCCAAGACTTTCTTCTTTTTTTCCAAGAGCATGCAATTATACGTTTAGCTTCCAGCAAACAGAGATTAACAATCTTTCATATTTAGTTATTTTAAAATTCAGAGAACAAGTATGTAATATACACAACCTGGGATCGAGAGGAATTACTTTACTAATGATTTGACTTATAATATTCAATATTTTAACCCAGAAACAATTAAAGGAATAGTTCACCCAAAAATGAAAATTTGATGTTTATCTGCTTACCCCCAGGGCATCCAAGATGTAGGTGACTTTGTTTCTTCAGTAGAACACAAACGTAGATTTTTAACTCAAACCGTAGCAGTCTGTCAGTCTAATAATGGAAGTGGATGGGAATCACGGCTTTAAGAGTCAAAAAAACATGCACGAACAAAACCAAATTAAACCCTGCGGCTCATGATGATACATTGATGTGTAAAGACACGAAACGATCGGTCTGTGCAAGAAACTGAACAGTATTTATATCGTTTTTTACCTCTGATGCACTGCAATGTCTGAACTGTCCTGAGCGCATGCGTCCTCGACAGCCAGCGCGTGACGCGTCTTCTTCTTCTTCTTGTTTTACGGCGGATCGCAGACTTATAAGTGCATTACTGCCACCTATCTCTCAAATGGACCATTGACACTTCAGGTTTTCTTGCATAGTGTTTCTTGCACAGACCGATCGTTTCATGTCTTTACACATCAATGTATCGTCACGAGCCGCAGGGTTTAATTTGGTTTTGATTGTGTATGTTTTTTTTTTACTCTCAAAGCCGTGATTCCCATCACTTCCATTATAAGACTGACAGACTGCAACGGTTTGTGTTAAAAATCTTTGTTTGTGTTCTACTGAAGAAACAAAGTCACCTACATCTTGGATGCCCTGGGGGTAAGCAGATAAACATCAAATTTTCATTTTTGGGTGAACTATCCCTTTAACTTTAGTGCATTCCACATACAATGTAATAAAGTTCCCTTCTCTTGTTTACATTTGTTACATATATCAGGAATATTCGGGTTGAAGTGATGTAACTTAACTGGAGTGATATATTGTCTATTCAACCATTTATACTGAAGCAGTCTCAAATGGGTGATCGTTGTCTGAGTTTGGGCTTTTAAACATGTTATTTGCCACTCTTCCTCGGTTATATCAACCTGCAGGTCCGACCGCCATGCTTGAAGTCTGTCGTTAAATGATTCTTTAGATTTGGCCACAAACAGTTTATATAACACATATATCTGACCTCCACCTTTCAAACAGTTAAGTGTGATATTTTCCAAAATAGAAATAGGAGGCTCAACCAGACTTTGGCCTTGTCTTGATTGAATAAAGCTACGTAATTGCAAATATTTGAAAAAATGCTTTTGCAAAATTCCAGTTCAATGTTATTTCTATTCAGTTTAATAGTAGCGTTGATCTTGCAAAGTTAGTGTCATTACCCAGCTAAATTCAGTTCAAACTTGATTCTCATCTATCATTATAATAAACAACAAATTGTAATTAAAATAAATAGCGCTTTTAAATAAATTGAAATTTTTACAAATGGAAAACACACAAAATATGTTGGAAAAATGTTGTTAGGCACAGTTTCTTGAAGGGGGGTACCCGCCGCTACAAAACCAAAATCACTGCCGTAAAGACAAATCTATACAGCTCATTGTCTTTTAATGTGTTTCCAATAGATTAAGTCAGGAAATCCCTACTTACTCTCCATTGAGAAAGCCCTGCCCAAAGAGGCTTATGCACACTGTGCCACCTCTGCTTAGCAGCCCTGAGTCAAGCCCATGGGCAAAGCCTCAGTCTAATCAGCTGCTGGGCCTGAATTATGCAGCAGATCCTGAAGACACTCGAAAACAAAGTGCTTCATGGTAAATGCATTTCTCTCTGATTTGCGATGAATTGCATGGCATGGGCAGCTGATAGACCTCGGGCCTCACACAATATTGCTGTGCAAGAAACATGGGAGCTTCTCCTTTGGAAGTGCTTTATAGGTGTGATGTTTATCTCTGTTTTAACAGTGTTCTTCACACCAACAGATCCAGACTGAGGGTGAAATCTTGTTATCACAACTGTACTTGAGAACTCAGTACAGCAATGATCAAGCATTAAAATACAGTAATTGTGAGACTTAAAGTGATAGCTCACCTCTGCCTAAAAAACTGTCATCCTTCATGTTGTTTTAAACCAGTAGCCTATAACTTATTTTCTTCTGTGGAACATAAAAAATATTCTGAAAAACTGTTTTTGTTGTTGTTTTTTTCTCATGCAATGAAAATGTTGTTTTGGTCTGCACTGACCTTCATTATATGGGTAAAGTATATGGATAAAGACATGGATTTAGATAGAGTATATGGATTAAAACATTCTTTCTGCAGAAGAGAAAATGTCAAATCAATGGTTTAGAATGACATGAGGATGAGAAAATTATAGCAATTTTTATTTTGGATGAATTATTCAATTGTTTTCAACCTTTCTCTCAAATGGACCATTGACACTCCTAATTGAGATTGTAGATAGAGTGTCAATGGTCCATTTGAGAGAAAGGTGGCAGTAATGCACTCATAAGTCTGCGATCCGCCGTAAAGCAAGAAGAAGATGCGTCAGGCGCCGGCTGTTGAGAATGCGCTCAGGACAGACAGTTCGGACATTGCAATGAATATCAGAGGTAAAAAACGATATAAATACTGTTCAGTTTCTTGCACAGACCGATTGTTTTGTGTCTTTACACATCAATGTATCGTCACGAGCCGCAGGGTTTACTTTGGTTTTGTTTGTGTGTTTTTTTGACTCCCAAAGCCATGATTCCCATTCACTTCCATTATAAGACTGATAGACTGCAACGGTTTGAGTTCAAAATCTTTGTTTGTGTTCTAGAAACAGTCACCCACATCTTGGATGTCCTGGGGGTAAGCAGATAAACATCAAATTTCCATTTTTGGGTGAACTATCCCTTTAAGCAGTTAAATAAACTAAAACACCCATGTCATTGGTGACATTGCTCTTTATTTAACCACCAAGATGAAAATCCCAACACACATCTTGTTGGGATTTTCATCTTTGTGGTTAAAAAAAAAAAAAGAACAATACCGCCAGGGACGTTCTGTGCTTAGTGACTTCTTTTTGGGTGAACTATTTTTCACCTAATTTACATTTATTCATTTATTTAGCATTTAGGGGAGAATTTCGTCAAAAGGTGAAATTTTCTGCAGGCAATGAGCGTAAAATGCCCTGTCCACCAAGTTAAAATGACTCAAAACACTCTACATTAGAAGATCTAACATCTTTGTTAGATCTAGCACAAAGATCTAACATCTTTGCGGTTAAAAAAATTAACAAGAACAAGGCCATTTGCCACTATTCTAGCTTCTTCAGGACAGATAATCATCTTATTGCAATCTGTTAGAACTATAATGGTTTAATGACGTTAGAATCAGTAACATCTCTATGGCTATGGCTATGCATGGATATTGAGCTGGAGGCTTAATTTCAAAGTAACTTTCAGAAGCAGTTTTCTTCTTTTTTTTTTGTGAGTAAGTTTCTCAGAGGATGTTTAATTTCAGCTGGACATCTGTCATCATTAACTTTCACTCTGACGGCTCTTTTCTTAAAGGGGTCATATGATGCTGCTAAAAAGAACATTATTTTGTGTATTTGGTGTAATGAAATGTGTTTATGCGGTTTAAGGTTCAAAAAACACATTATTTTCCACATACTGTACATTATCGTTTGTCCTCTATGCCCCGCCTTTCTGAAACGCGTAGATTTTCACAAAGCTCATCGGTCTGAAGAAGCGAGGTGTGCTCTGATTGGCCAGCTATCCAGTGCGTTGTGATTGGCCGAATTCCTCAAGCGTGTGACGGAAATGTTACGTTCCTTACCATATTGTGATGCCTGCGGCAACCACATGTAACGACCCCGGGCTGGACTCCACTTCGTCCACGGTGAAAGCCGATCTGGCGATCCACAGCGTGAAGTTGTTGTATTTCCTCAGCGACCAGCACGGATCAGCTCCAGGCATGATGAAGCGATATCGTCCTCTTTTGGAAGGCCAAACAAAGTAGAATCACTTTCACAACGAAGCACACAGCACCTTCAGGACATGGCGGCGGCGGCAACAATACTACAGCGAGAATAAAAGTTACGCCTTCTTTCTTTGCGTGAACATTTGTGCGGTGTTATGCAAATCTTCCCCCATAGTGATGTAGATTACGCCTTCTTTCTTTGCATGAAGATGTGGGAAGAGTTGCATAACGCCGCCCAAATAGTGACGTAGATATGTGGGGGCGTGTTAGAACGAGCCGTTTTAGGTAGGCGTGGCTGACTCTTAACTTTTATAAAGAATATCTCTTTGGATTTGAGACTTTAGTCTTTGTAACTTTACAAATATTCTTTATGCACCAAGAGCTTCTAACACTCCAAAGAGAAAGGAAAAATTGAAATCGCATCATATGACCCCTTTAAGACGTAAGCTCCAGGTTACTGTCCAACACAGAAAATTCAGCTGGAGAGTTGATCTGAACCATAACAAACTCCACTCTGCATTTCCGTCTGCATTTACATTTAAATTAAAATATGCAGGTAGAATGCAAATCTTTACAATAGACAAAAAGTCTCTTGCTTTTGAGTTTGGTGCATTCTTGATTTTGAAGGCAAAAACACGTTAAAACTAAGCAATCATCTGTCATTAGAACAGAATGAGTTAGCATTCTTTACAAATACAAATTAACACTCAGCATAAGTTGCTTCACTGCTTGTTCAATACAATGGGGTTTAAAAGTCTGAGAATCTGGAATTCAAAATGTAATTTAAACCTGGAAATGAACAGAATGTTTTAAGATTTTGAAACATTTTAAATATTATAATGAATAAAGAAATAAGGGATATTTAATATTCTCAATATATAATCTAATCAAATATGTGACACTGACTATGTGAACTAATTTGTACAAAAGTTCAGATGTTTTTCTATTAAAGCATAAAATTCTTATTGGATCAATCCAAGATCATCAGATTTTACACAAAACTTATGGAGTTAAGTTTATGCAGCTCAAGTGCTGCTGTCATAGACATTCTGAACTGTTTTAATATTTCACTCAAATTATGCTGGTAATTCAATTTGTAATGACAAAAATGATGGTGCATTGGAAAAATGTAAAATAGACACATTTTTGCTGCTAGTTTCAGACTTTCCTGGTAAACCGGTGTTAAAAACAATATCCAGTCATTTGCTATTAATTCTTACAAAAATTACATTTTAAAAAATGTATTTTATTATTTCATTCTAAACCACGATTTAAGCACATGTACATCCTCAGCTAGAGCTGGAGTACAGACTACTTGTGGCTAATTTATCATTATGATAAATTACTCAGCATGTCTCTCAGCAGCTCTACTGAAATCAGTGTTGGTATGTTCCATCTGTCTCCTTGAGCAGAACATTAACCTGTCCTATTTCTACACACTAGTTGATTTACAAACACTTCAAGAAGAGCAAACATGCTGTGTGGTGTTTCAGTCAAGCATAAATTGAAGGGCTAAATCAGGGCTACTCAAATTGCATGTGGGTTGTGGTATATTATTTTAAACTATTATTTTACGGTACAAAAAAACTATATCAATATAATGGTATCTACTGTATCATGATATAGTTATCATGATACAGTATTAAGAACTGGGGGGTGAAAACTTTTGAACAGGATGAAGATGTCCAAATTTTTCTTATTTTGTTGAAATATAATACAGTCCTGAAGTATCAATACAGCATCATGAGTAAAATATTGCAATACTGAACAGCCCTACAAATAAAACTCCTCAATGAGCATAATGAAGCTAATGGAAACACACAATTTAAAAAAAAAATGAACATCAACATTTTGATAGAAAACCATCTAGATATTAATGCACCAAGTTGTATGTTGCTCAGCAAATATAAACAAACTGCATTTACACTTTACATTGGACATGAACGGAGCATCGTGACATGTTGAAATTGCAGCCATTATAATCAACAAAGCTGTCTACACTGAATGAGTGACACTGAAGTGTATTTGAGGCTGATTTCTCCCTCCAGCATGAGACTACACAAATGTGCTCTTTTCCTCATGAGATGCTGTAGAGCTCCATCTGATCGCCTGCCAAACACTGGTGCTTCAGTTTCCAAGAGACAGTTCCAGACAAACAGAGAACGCTCACATTTACAAATGTACTGCCATTAGTCTTGGTGGTCTGTGCTAATGTAGAATATTGAGGAAAAAGCTTTTTAGTGAACTGTGAAGATATAGTTTTTCAGATGGTGTGCAAGTGGACATGGTAGGTGTTAAATATTGGTAAAAATCCCTTAGGTTATCCAGTGATGTCAGATGAGATGGTAGAGAGGAAAATATGATATCACTCAAATACTTCACATACTTGACCTTCAAATTTGACATTTTCTTTTCAGTGCTAGCTGAGATGGAAGAGTTAATGGTTCTGACAAAACGTGGGAGGATTCCTTGTTAATACAGTCCATGAAGCATTGTGAGAGACTTTTCCGATTGAATGTTTTCTGAACGCACAAGCACTGCTTCCTGTGCCTTCACCGCTTCCAACCCCCATCCACTCTACGGCCCCTCCCTTCCTCGTAAATCTCTCAACATGAATTCAGACTGTTTGAAAACCACAAGCTCTCCCTTTCTTCATCTGACGTGATCGTGCCAAACACTGACTCATTAGAGCTGAGGGGAAAGACAACAATATCGGAGTCGGGGAAAACCATCTTCTTTGACAGACAGCAAAAGGATGTTTGCTCAAGATTTCTTGTCAACTTCTTTGATCTATAAGGTCAGATCTCTGCAGAGACACTGTGAATGGCTACTGGAAGTCATGCATATCTTAAAGAAGATAATATTTTAGAGATGTCACACTGGATTCAGTGAGAGCAGGACTGTGTAAGAGCAGCAGAAATCTTTCTTCTGGCAAGCACACAAACAGGGCAGTTCAGTCCCAGCGGACCCTCAGAGGTCCAGCAGGAAAATTCTGCTCACACAGAAGACTTTCTTGTGTCAGCTCTGAGACTGAGGGCCTGACCCAATAAAACTACTGCCTTGCAGAAATACAGTGGCAACAGCAGACTGCACATTGTGCACAACCTTGACTTTATACTTGTACTCAAACTATTTTTAAGACAAAATCTCTGAATAATCACTGCATGTTAGAGGTTAGATCGATACCAGCATTTTGGCTTCAATACAATACGAAGGTCTTGTACTTCAGTAGTGATATTAAATCGATACAGTAGACAACTGCCTAAAAAGACTGATGAAACAGAACATTATTTCATTAACAGCACAGCATAAAACCTTGCTGTAGCAAACTTTTTCTATTTGTTTTTCATACATTTCAATACAAACAATGTGCCTTTTTTTGCTTGACTTGATATCATTTGAGCAACAACAGGACAACATTTTTTTCTCCAAAATGTAAATTAAATCAAAATAAAAACTGAACTTGTAACAATAAAAGTTTAAATGCAATTTGGTTGGATACATTTTTTTTTAACAATCTATTGCTTTAAAACTAGGGTTGGGTACCGAAACCCGGTACCAATATGGCACCGGTACCTATGTAACCGGTATGTACTAGAACCGAATCCGAACGCAGATTTCGGTGCCTCATTTCGATGCCATGCCCAGAGGCGGACAAAGTACTCAACTCCATTACTTGAGTGAAAGTACAGATACTGCTGGTCAAATATTACTCCATTACAAGTAAAAGTTGTAAAGACAGATTTTTACTTAAGTAAAAGTACAGAAGTACTTGCTTTTAAAAGTACTTAAGTACCAAAAGTAAATTTCCTTTTTTATGTCAATGCACTGTTTTATTGTTGTATGTAATACTTGCAATACTTAATAGTATACTTAATTTAACTGTATATAAAAATACACCTTGCTACATGTACTGTGTTAGGCTAACCGAGACTTGTCATTTGCACTTATATAATATTGCTCTTTTGTTAGTTTTGATTGCTTCTATTGTCCTCATTTGTCGCTTTGGATAAAAGCGTCTGCTAAATGACTACATGTAATGTAAATGTAATTTAATAATAAAGAGCTTTTAGAATGTTAAAAACCTATGGGG
>NW_015557148.1:283746-283890 GCF_001515605.1 Sinocyclocheilus anshuiensis
ATGTGTACCGGGGTATTTCTGTTTTTCATTAAGCGCCATCTAATGTCAGGGAGTGAATTTGCATGTTCACTCGGCTCATCGTCAGCGAACATTAAGTTTATATTGTGGGATTACAAATTTAAGAATCTGTTTTAAATATGCTGA
>NW_015557149.1:0-3972 GCF_001515605.1 Sinocyclocheilus anshuiensis
TTTTACTTGAGTATGGCTTTCAGGTACTTTATACACCACTGGTTAGAGGCTTCCTTGAGTGCCGTGAAGGAAGAGAGGGCTTTGGGGGTCCAGAACAGAGACTTGGGCCAATTGCAGAGAAGAGATGTGAGTGGTGAAATGATCTGACCGAAGTTGGAGATGAATCATCTGTAGAAGTTGGCAAATCCTAAGAAATGTTGTAACTCTGACTGTTGATGGTTGGGGCCAATCCTTGACTGCTTGCACCTTTCTCTGGTCTATCTGGATGCCTCACTCACTGATGACATATTCTAGGAAGTGGATGGTGCTACAGTGGAATTCGCACTTCTCCAACTTCAGGTAGATGGTACTCACAGAGCTTTTGGAGGACCTGCGTCATGAGGTGGTGATGTTCGGCCAGGTTCCGGGAGTAGATCAGGATGTCATTGATGTAAACAATGACAAAACAATGGAGGAACTCCCAGAACACCTCATTCATAAATCCCTGGAATACGGTGGGGGAGTTTGCCAACCCATATGGCATGACCTGATATTCATAGTGCCCAGATGGAGTCACGAAGGCAGTCTCAAGTATGCAGATGAGGTTATACGCGCTCTGCAGGTCCAACTTGTAGAAGAACCTGGTAACTGCTCCAGGGCGGCTGGGACCAGAGGAAGGGGGTACCAGATGGTTTGGGAATTGAGAGCTTGGTAATCAATGCAGGGCCGCAAGCCATCCTTTTTTCCTACAAAGAAGAAACTCGAAGTGGCAGAGGAGGTAGATGGATGGATGAATGGACTCTTTTCTTCAGGGCGTCCTCGATGTACGCCTCCATGGCCTTCTGTTCCAGGATGGACAGGGGATAGATCTTTTCCTCTAGGTAGAGTTGCCCTTTGCAGCAGGTCGATGGCACAGTCCCATGGCCGGTGAGGTGGTAGTTTTGTGGCTAATGTAGAAGAGTTTAATTAATCAAAATATAAATTATTCAAGTATAATCAATGTGAATATAGTCATTTATGTATTAAATTATAATCATGTGTATTTGCCTGCATGTATAGAAATTTGTATGAGAATGGAATGTGCAGACATATGGTGAAGCATGTGATGGGGCCCTTACTTTCACGGAACATAAAATTAAGGCCTCCTGACTGCATCGTGATCCCATAACAAATATGAATTAAATGTATTGAACACGCCTAGAGAAATAACTGTATATAAGAGGATACAGAAAAAGAGTCTGGAGATTGCTCTGCAGAGTTTTTCTCGGCTTTATTTTCTCTGAAGAATAAAGTCTCTCTTCTGGCATCAAAACCCCAAGAATTTGAGAATGATTCCTCACAGCATCGGCAGAAACCACCACATTTTGGTGCCCGAACAGGGACTGGAAAGGAGCCGAGGGTGGAAGACCACTTTGGGCTGGTTTGACGAACAACACTAACAGTGGCCACTAAAAAGTAAGGTAGGCAGTTTTTTGCTTATCTAATTAGTGTTGTTTGCCAGAGTCAGCCGGTGGTGGTATGGACACTCGAAAATGCACCTCCAAATTTAAAGAACAAAAAGAAAAAAGGGGTTTTGATTCCAGAAGAAATACATTGCATGCAATGGTCTGTGTTTATTGTTAAGTGGGCCTTTGAAGGATAACAATATATGTTAAGCAGATAAAGTATAAGGAAGCGCTCAAAGTCGTATGGATACCGCTCTGTAAAAGTTGTAAGGAAAGTACAGAGGTCTGAACGGATAGGCAAAAATTCCTGCAGGGTACTGCTTTTTTACTGTGTTGAGGAAGTGTATCAGTGAAAGAGCGAGTAGAACTGACAGGTCACTCAGGAAGAGTGTAGTGTAGTCTGTGTAAATGCATGTGTCTGTGTCTGTCTGAGTGTATTTTTGACTTATGGTTGTATGAGAAAATAAACTCTATATCTGGTGGAGCAAGATATGCGCACCCCTCCTAGACCGTCACTTGAGTGTGATCAGGTCACGGAGACGGACGCAGCTGGTGTTACACTGGAGAAGAGTGAATGAGTGTATGAGCCCTAAGCAATAAAGGGACTTGTATGAATGTTGTTTAAAAACAAAAAAAGATGTTCCAATATATGGACTTTGCAGATTATTGAAGTAATAATAGATGAATTAAAATAAGATATACATTTATTATTTAATGACTTATCTTAACAGATGAATAAAAAGATTGCACGTGCTTCAAACTTTATATCTAAATAACTGAAGACTTCTAAAATTTTTATCTCGTTATCCCTGGGACACAGTATGAAAGTAAATCCAATACAGAGTTTCAGAGATTTGGGCTTGAGTTAACTAAAAGATAACTTGTGTAGTGCAATGCTGAATGAGAGCAAGATTGGGTGACCACGTTTTACAATAGGAATGAAACTTGTTGATTAAATATAAAATAATAGGAATTATTTTATGTTGGTTGGGAAAAATTTATTCACCATTACCAGATTATTCTGAATTATGTATGGAAATATAGAAGAAAAATTATGATTGAAGTCTTTATTTTACCATACGCATATAATGCTGTTGTAAAAGGAAGGATTGTTTTGTTTTAGTGCAGTATACTTAGATAATAAAGGTAGATTACTGTTGCTTTCTGCATTTTGCAAAGAAAAAACTGCTTGCTATTTTTCTGCAATGAAGAAATTGCTTTACTAAAATAGAATAAGGGAACTGCTGTTTTTAACCAGATGAGACCATTTTTTATTAAGGGACCATTGAAAGAGATGGTTGAAAAGTGAAAATTAGATAAAGAGTAGATTGCTCAGACACAATTTGGTCAGAGTTTACGAAGGTTCAATTTGATTAATCCAGTCTCTGAGTGTTAAAATTTCAGATGACTTCTGGAACAGTGCCTTGACAAAGGGAAGCAATGAACTGGAGTCTGTCTAACAAAGTGGTGAAGAAGCAAAGACACAGCTGCAGAGAGAAGAAGAGGGAGGGGTTGATGGGCACTCACCTCCCCTCCTGAAAGAGGAGTTTACACTTCAGCATGGAGAAAGACTGGCTTAATGCAGGAAAAGGTGATTCTTTCACTTGAGACTTTTCCTGAGAGTGTAGAGAACATCCTGAAATGCAAAACTCTGGCAGAAGCAATCAAAAGCCAGACTGAGGAGAGGCAGAGAAACAACGGAGACCATACACCACAACATCAGGCCTTTGAGTGCCATCACAGACTGACCGACCCAGTGCAACAGCCAAACAGCTTCAACAGACTGATGATCTAACCAGAAGGACTTCCATAGAAAGACTTCCATCCCTTCCCTTTGCGTGCACAGGTGCTAAATATTTAATGATCACTATAGAGACTGCTTCAAATTTTGTTAATTATTTTATTAACTATATTAATCTTGATTATTCACTGGTCTCACAGCACTTCTTTGAATTCTATGTTTTAACTAACATTCTCAATCTGCTTTTCAATAGGTACCAATCCAGCCTTATGTCTTAAAGAAAAAGTAATTATGACAGACAGAAGTGGGTGCTGTCTAATAAGAAAATCACTGGTGTCACGAATCCAGTCTATAAACTTCCGTTCTCTCACCAACAGAGGTCACCCGCTCTCCACATGGACTCTAACACTACACAGACTGTTACACATCACCCTGGACTACATTTCCCATGCTCCATTGCACTAATCACTCAGCGGCCCGGGCTGAAATGCAGGGCTGTAGCTCTGATGTAGCACACAGAAAACGATTTGACTGAAAATTTATCAGATGAGATGAAAGAAAGATAGTGGTCATCTACGCAATTCGGAAAAAGAGGCGGCTTTTCTGCATTAGGTATGTTTTTTTCTTTCTTTCTTTTTTTTTTTACTCTTTGTACAGCAGTTATTGTTCATTCTAAATTCTTTTTTTAATGTAGAATATGTGTTGCAGAAATACATGAAATGTAGAACATATAAAACAGTGCTCGTGGCTCGTCTGCCAGTGGGTGCCCCCCACGCATAAAAGTGAAACTCCGCCTATGATTGTGCC
>NW_015557149.1:4220-4406 GCF_001515605.1 Sinocyclocheilus anshuiensis
TAGTGAATCGATGCGTTTTTGTAAGAAAAATATCCATATTCAAAACTTAATAATCACTTTAATCTAGCTTGTGCCAACAGTTACACACAGAAGCAGTTCCGGGGGGATGACATATGAGGTCAGCGCTGCGCTGGTGAGTCTCGTGAAAACCAACGTTTGTTTACAGGATCAAAAGAAGCAAAGTTT
>NW_015557149.1:5167-9158 GCF_001515605.1 Sinocyclocheilus anshuiensis
TTTGTGAACTCTCTGCCTGTCCTGTCACGGCTATGGAGGACGTCTGTGAACTCTCTGCCTGTCCTGTCACGGCTATGGAGGCCATCTGCAAACTCTTTGCCTGTCCTGTTCCGGCCAAGGAGGCCACCTATGAACTCTCTGCCTATTATGAACCAGCAGAGAAGGCCATCTCTGTACTCTTGTCCTGTTATGAACCAGCCACGGTGGTTGATTGTGAACTGTCTGTCACAGCCAAAAACTCTGCCTTTGAACCCTTAACCCTACCTGTCATGAGCCCAGAAACTATTAATTCACCCCATGTCCTTCCCGTTAACCCTGTCACTGCCATAAAGATTATTCAGGAACTGTCTGCTTGTTCTGTTTCCCCAAGTGTGTCTAATTCTGAACTATCTGTCTTGCCAGTCTCAGTCAAGGAGTTAAATAATGAACGGTCTGTCCACACAGTGTCAACCCATGAATCTGTTCCTGAATTGTCTGTCTGTCCACTAAGTTCAAGTAATATGTCTGATTTTGAACCATCTGTCTGTCTAGTCAATCCAGTTACCATTAATCCTTGTGATTCTGATTTGTGTGTCAATGTGTTTAATGATGTTCCTGTCTGTCCAGTTTTCACCAATGACCCTGTGTGTGAACTGTCAACTCAACCAGTGTTTGCCAATGATTCCAATGTTGAACTGTTTGCCAGTGAGTTCCCAGTTAACTTATCTGATGTTATGCCAGCTGCCAATTCTGTTTCAGTCAATGAGCCTGTTTATGAACTGTCTGCATGTCCAGGTTCGGTCATTGAGCATGTTTATGATCTGTCTGTCTGTTCAGTTACATTTAATGGACCCAATTACGAACTATCTGCCTTGCCAGTTTCAGTCCATGAGTTTAATTACAAACTGTCTGCCTCTCCGGTTCTCCCTAATGTATCTGATTTTGAACTGTCTGTCCACCCCATTATCTTTAAGGAGACCAAACCATTTGTGTTGCCTGCCTCGGTCCTTAGGCCCGTGAATACTCTGTCTGTGCTGTCTGTCACTGCTCTTCCTAGGTCTCAGTCTTGGCCATGGTCTCCTGATCAGTCTGCTCCGCCGTGGTGGTCTTCTGTTCCGCCCTGGTGACCTTCTTCTCCGTCTGCTCCGCCCTGGTGGGCTTCTGCTCCATCTGCTCCGCCCTGGTGGGCTTCTGCTCCATCTGCTCCAGCCTGGTGGTCTTCTGCTCCATCTGCTCCGCCCTGGTGGGCTTCTGCTCCATCTGCTCCGCCCTGGTGGGCTTCTGCTCCATCTGCTCCGCCCTGGTGGGCTTCTGCTCCATCTGCTCCGCCCTGGTGGGCTTCTGCTCCGTCTGCTCCGCTGTGGAGGTCTTCTGCTCCGCCCTGGTGGGCTTCTGTCCCATCTGCTCTGCCCTGGTGGGTTCCTGCTCTGTCTGCTCCGCCATGGAGGTCTTCTGCTCCGCCCTGGTGGGCTTCTGTCCCATCTGCTCCGTTGTGGTCTTCTGCTCTTGTCAGCTCCGGCCTGGTGGTCTTCTGCTCCGTCTGCTCCACCCTGGTGGTCTCCTGTCCTGCTCTGGTGGTCTTCTGCTCCGCCGTGGGGATCTTTGGACCCGTCTGCTCAGCTGTGGTGGTCCTCAGCTCCACCTGCTCTGCCGGCTCCACCCTGATTCTCTGCTCCGCCCTGGCTTCCTGCTTCGCCGGTTCAGCCTTGGTGCTCTGCTCTGCCAACTCTGCCTCAGTCCCCGGTCTCTCCACTTCCATGTGGACCTGGCCCTCCATCCCTCCCCCTGTTCCCCCTGCTCAGATCGCCGAGTATTGTTTAGCACATATCACTGTTCGTTGATAGCTACTTTACGGAGCCTGTTTCTTGATTTCCTGTTTCCTAGTCTAGCCTAGTCCTGTCAGAGTTTTGCCTTGCCTGTTTTCCGGTCCTTTGATTCTCGCCTGTGTATATTGGATTACCCGTTTGCCTGACCCTGTCTCGGATACTGTTTGCCCCAGCCTGGACTATTGCTCGTGTTTACAGATTACCCCTTTTGTCAAACCCTCTGGATTACGTTCACCGATCGATGACCCATGCCTGCCCTAGGAATACTCTTTGTCTTGCCACATTTATGTCTGTTTGCTGTTTATTGACCCATGCCTGTTTGTGACCACGCCTGTGAATAAAGCTCTGCATATGGATCCGCACGCTTCCTCTGTTCTCTCCGTAACATGCCCTGAAAGTAACCTCCGATTTTGGAACTGAAAGCTGAGGTTATCTGCTCGCTTCTCCTCAAACATACCCGGGTATGTCACACAACCTGCTTTTTGGAATACCCCCCTGTTCTTTGGTCTGTTTTTAATACACTTTGCACTTTTGTAATTTTTCACTTTTGCATATGGAAAATTAAAACTACATTTTTGAGAGACCTTTTTTGGTCTGATTGGAGAAAAAAATTCAGAGTGCAGACAAATTCAGCGACTTGTTATACACATCCTTACAAGTACAATTTTAGCTGTATTTGTGTCCCCTTCAAACATTACTCTTCAGAAACTGTTTATTGTCCCGCCCAACTGTTAAGACGAAATTTACGCTCCTGGCTATGATGTTTCGAGAAACAATGAAAAATTCGCTATTTGTCCTGTATGTTTTGCATGATGATATGATGACTGGATGGTTCATTTTTAACCGCAGATTCAGTGACGTTAGAGCTGATCTGCGCATCACTGCACACGTCTGCGGCGCGTTACAGCTCCACGGGAACCGGATGTGATCGCGGCCGCTCTAGTCAATGCTTGTGTTTATACCAGCCAGCCGCGGCATGAATCGTCTGCCTGATGAAAAAAATGTAGTTAATATTTGCATTTATGATTTATTTTATCCACCCGCAAATAATCAGAATGCATTTTTTTTATTACCCGACCAGCGGATTATCTGCAGCGCCCGTGGATATAACCGTGACCGAACTGTTTTGTTCTTTCAGTAGTTTAAATGTTTCCATTTCTTTTTTCCTCTTCAGTCTTGTATTGGACAGTATTAAACCTTATGAGTTACATCAGAATTCTCTATGTTGGAGTTTAAATGTTTCTATTTATTTTGTCCTCTCTCTAACATTGGATAATGTTAAATTAAACCTAATTGTATCAAACTACTCCAATTAGTTCTTTTAGGAGCTTAAATGTTTTTTTTTTTTATTAATAATTTTGTCCTGCTCAGACTTGTATTGGACAATGTTTAAATGACATCAGACTTCTCAATTTTAGGAGATTAAGGCCTGGTTTCACAGACAGGGTTTAGGTTAAACCAGGATTAGGCCATAGTTCAATTAGGACATTTAAGTAGCTTTTATAAATGTGCCTTAGATAAAAACACTACTGATGTGCATCTTGAGACAAATCAATGGCACTGACAGATTTTAAGATCAGTCACTGCAAGTTTCTTTCAGTTAAAACATCCCAGACATGCTTTTTAGTCTGGGACCAGGTTTAAGCCTTGTTTGTGAAACGGGGGGTATATGTTTATTTTGTCCTCCACAGTTTACTATTTTGTTAATGTTTAAAGGGTTAGTTCACCCAAAAATGAAAATTCTGTCATTAATTACTCACCCTCATTTCGTTTCAAACCTGTAAGACCTTCGTTCAACTTCGGAACACAAATTAAAATATTTTCAATGAAATCTGAGAGCTGTCTGATCCTGCATAGAAAGCAACGCAACTGAAATGTTCCAAAGTCCAGAAATGTAGCAAGGAGATCTGTAAAATAATCCATGTGACATCAGTGGTTCATTCGCAATTATACGAAGCTATGAGAATACTTTTTGTGTGCAAAAAAATAACGACTTATTCAACAATTCGTCTCCTCCGGATCACCCTGGTACTATTTTGGAGAGTATCAGCTAGATGTAAACAACGTATGCTGTTCTGTGTCAGCTGCGTCACACGGATACGCTGTTTTTGTTCAGATCAAATCACAACAACGTAGGAAACAGATCCGGCGTGACGCAGCTGACACAGAACAGCATACGTTGTTTA
>NW_015557149.1:9737-12672 GCF_001515605.1 Sinocyclocheilus anshuiensis
TCTGCTCCGCCCTGGTGGGCTTCTGCTCCATCTGCTCCAGCCTGGTGGTCTTCTGCTTCGCCCTGGTTGGCTCCAGTCCCGTCTGCTCCACCCTGGTGGGCTTCTGTCCAGTCTGCTCCGTTGTGGTGGTCTTCTGCTCTGTCTGCTCCGGCCTGGTGGTCTTCTGCTCCGTCTGCTCCACCCTGGTGGTCTCCTGTCCTGCTCTGGTGGTCTTCTGCTCCGCCGTGGGGATCTTTGGACCCGTCTGCTCAGCTGTGGTGGTCCTCAGCTCCACCTGCTCTGCCGGCTCCACCCTGGTTCTCTGCTCCGCCCTGGCTTCCTGCTTCGCCGGTTCGGCCTTGGTGCTCTGCTCTGCCAACTCTGCCTCAGTCCCCGGTCTCTCCACTTCCATGTGGACCTGGCCCTCCGTCCCTCCCCCTGTTCCACCTCCGCTCGACCGCCCTCCGGGATTATACTGAGTTAGGAGCGTCTGGAAGCCGCTCCTTGGAGGGGGGGGGCTGCTATGTCACAAATCCGGTCTATAAACTTCCGTTCTCTCACCACCAGAGATCACCCGCTCGCCACATGGACTCTCACACTACACAGACTGTTACACAATCACCCTGGACTACATTTTCCATGCTCCATTGCACTAATCACAACCTGAAACCAATCACACACAGCTGCTACCAATAGCACACACTATATAAATCAGTCTCACACCACCATTCAACGCTGAGTATTGTATGCGCATATCGCTTTAAGTTTCCTAGTCTTAGCTTAGTCTTGCCTTGTCTGTTTTCTCTGTTCTGATCATTGCCTGTGTATTTCGGATTACCCCTTCGTCTCGCCCTGTTTGGATACTGTTTACCCCTCGCCTGGATCATCTCCTGCTTGCTGTTTCAGACTGTGTTTGCTCCTCGCCTGGCCTTATGCTCACGTTTACGGATTACCCCTCTTGTCAAGCCCTCTGGATTACGTTTGCCTGTCGTCTGACTCACATGGATCCGCACGCCTCTCGTCTCATCAGCCCCGTGACAACTGGGGATAACAAGATGGAAATGTTGATGGCCATGGATCCTAGATTATGCAGAAATCTCCAATCCTCTTCTTAAAGTAGCTCATGAGCAATAAAGTATTTGACTAAAATTTAAATTAGACAAACAAGTGACATTTGAGAAATTATAATTGGCTCTCTCAAGTGCACAATGCCTAGGCCTATTATTCTAAACCAATTAATCTATTAGATTTTGATGGAAAAAAAGAGGTTTATACAGCGGTGTTAAACTAAACTTTATGGTGACTGATGTTGGCCAGTTGCATGACATCTAGAAACTGTGGAATGCTACCAGGTCTACAGTCAGTAGAGTCAAACGAAAAAAGGTTCATGTTATCCTACTCAGAATCTGTGCCATTCCACAGCTTACATCATTTAGTTCACAATCAGCTGAAACATTAAGAAAGAAAAAAAACATGTTTTTGGCCAAAAGGGGGATGTGAAAAAGTGTGACAAAGTATGAATGATGGTGTTGTATGGAGTGAAAGAGGGTGTCTGATGAGACACTGAGGCAAATCAATTCTTTTGCCTAAACAGCTGTATGCAAATTTTAATATGTGGGCCCACAGGGCAAATTATGCCCAGTAAAATAATGACCATGGATGAATTTTGTTAAGTTTCCTGGTCAGTACCTAGATCATTGTTGTGGCAGAAAGAAAAGCAGTGCCACACTTGCGCAGCGTATAACATGGGAAGGCAGAGCAAAGCAAGCTTGCTCTGTCCACCCCACTTTCTTTTCATCATATCATAATGGAGCTGATTCTGTCAAAAGGATAAAATATTGTCTTTCTGACTGTTAACAGAAATAAAGTGGGTTGAGTGTTTTCCAAGTCAAAAGGCCTATGTTACGGAGTAAGATAGACCTAAGAAATTATCCAGTGATATAGTGGAACTCCGTTTACTTTAAAAAACAGAGATAACTGAATTAGCAAATTGTTGAGAATAAATTTGAAATTAATTAAAACATAGTAAGGATGCAAATAATTAATTAAAGCTTTTTATTATAGAAAGTGGGTATTAGCCCCTTTACTCGTTGTATTGACAGCAATGGATTTGTGAGAGCTAAAAAAAAGGGCCAGGACAGCCCTCAACCCACATGAAATTTCCACAGGTCACACCAAGAAGGATGACTGGCCAGATAAGCAAATGAGCATGCTTGATATCACTAACAAAAAACTCTAAAGGTTTCCATTTACAGGTGACAGCAGTTCTATAAATGACAAGGAATTGTTTGCTCCATCAATAAGAACCACTTCAACAACCCCACACAGCATGAAGTGAGGGACGAAGGGCGTGCTAGTAACGACCCTCCCTTGCCAACGAGGGAAAGACCATTGCAACAACTCGCAAAGAGTCACCCTGGTGAAGATGGAATGAGTGATGGGACAGCTAACGAGATGATCAAAATACTTGGGAGCAGATGTGGGCCAACAAATGGAAAAGAGGAAGTAGAAAGAGAAGGAAACAGACAAGCAGACAACTCAGGAGAAAGTGACGAGGAGAGACAAGTGACACAAGATGAAGTGCAAACTGATGACAACTCAAAAAGAGATAAGCAAGGAGCTCACATTCTTTTGTCAGAGAAGCAGAAAAGTGAAAAGATATCTGATGATCATCACATGCCTAATGCATCTAATTCGACAAGCTCAAGCTGTAGCCAACAGCACCCAGACTTCCCTAAAATCAACTTTCACCCCCTCAGTTGAATCTAGCAGTGGCTTTGACTTAATCCAAAAAGAACAAGAACTAGATAAGGAGGAAAAAGTATCTAGACAAAATAGACACATTGTAAATGACAACCATAATATCAGTTATAAGAAAATTGGCAATTCAAATTTTTTATGGGAAAAGGTAGAAGAAAATAATTGGTAAAAATGGGTAAATTACACAGCAGAAAAA
>NW_015557149.1:12929-24088 GCF_001515605.1 Sinocyclocheilus anshuiensis
ATAAAGAATATCTCTTTGGATTTGAGACTTTAGTCTTTGCAACTTTACAGATCTTCTTTATGCACCAAGAGCTTGTAACACTCCAAAGAGAAAGGAAAACTTGAAATCGCATCATATGACCCCTTTAAAAGTTTTAAAACAATGTTGGTGTGTTTGATGATTTTTAATTTTATTCATGTTAATTGAATTGAATTCACTGAATGTTTAATTCATATAAAATACACTTTTTTTTTGCATTGACAAATTGTGGTGTGGTGCATTTCATCATATAGTGTGACACTATATCATTTGGTGTGACAATCAGAATTGTGGCAATAAAAATACTTTTTTTGTTATAAACCATACAAAAGCCAATGGAACAAAAAATAAATAGTATCAGCAAGATTCACAAGCATTTTGTTAGATTTATAACAGGGTTTGTCAGAATTATTCTAAAATGTCTGGAAAGGCTGAGGAGAGATGTCTTACTCTGCATGATGATTTAGAAAAATAATACAAAATCTAATGGATCTGCACAAAATAATGTTAAATCTTAAGATAGTAATGATAAAGATTTATGGTGAAGTTAGTTACTTAGGGAGAGTATATCCCAATTTCATTTTATATAGAATAACTTTTATGTCACACCATATGACAATTTTAGACACAAATGCAACAAATAGGTAAATAAATCCAATTTCCAATACAAAATCTAAAAGACCACATATTTTTTGGGAAATTCAAGAGTCACCTTATCACTTCTAGGAGAGTAATTGGATGCAACAAGCAAAATGACATAGCAAAATAGAATAGCTTTATATTATTTGTTAACTGAAAAAGTAAAAGTATGTATTATGTTTGGGGAACAAGTAATGTTTTCAGGCTTATATGTCAACCACCCAATATGCAGCAAAATATAGAAAATTCCACAATGTAAAGATGACTATTTAGTGATGAAGGAAGGCCCACCACCTATATTTGATGAAATTGATATTGCATTGGCAGACATATAGTGGATACGTGGATTAGAATAAGGCATCTTGCCAACGTTACCCGAAAATTGGTCAGGATTATGTACTTGGGTTATGCTGACACATAAAATGAGTCATATCTCTCTAGAAGAGGAAACAACAAACGAAGAAAAAACTAGAACCAAAAGACCAGATGAAAAAGACCCTGCATATTATATAAATTCAATTGGTCAACCTAAAGGCATACCTAACGAATTTAATACAAGAGATTAAGTTAAATTAGGGTTTGAATCAATATTAATTCGAATTACAACAATTTTAAAAATGTTAAAAATAAATAAAATTACAGAAGGGATTAATTAAATTACATGAAGTACAATCAGCAAATATTTATTAATTACACTGATGAGGCCTTAACACTTCTAGGAGAGTAATTGGATGCAACAAGCAGAATGACATAGCAAAATAGAATAGCTTTATATTATTTGTTAACTGAAAAAGGAAAAGTATGTGTTATGTTTGGGGAACAATGCTGTACGTATATACCAAATAATACTGCTTCAGAAGGAGCATTTAGTGAAGTAATGATCAAATTAAAAAACCTAAGAATGGAAGATAAAGCAAATGCTGGAAAAGATAATCAAATGTGAGATTGGTTTGATCTAAAGTTAGGAGCATTGGAACATAGTTAACTAAATTGGGAATGTTTTTAGGACTTGTAGTATTGATAGGAAGATTACTATTTTACTGTGTACTTCCTATATTGAGGTCACTAGTTATCAAAGCCACAGCTAAGCAAATGGAAATTCTAACATTAGGCCACGACTTCCCCAAAGTCAATTGGTCAACCTAAAGGCATACCTAACGAATTTAATACAAGAGATTAAGTTAAATTAGGGTTTGAATCAATATTAATTCGAATTACAACAATTTTAAAAATGTTAAAAATAAATAAAATTACAGAAGGGATTAATTAAATTACATAAAGTACAATCAGCAAAGATTTATTAATTATACTGATGAGGCCTTAACACTTCTTGGAGAGCAATTGGACGCAACAAGCAGAATGACATAGCAAAATAGAATAGCTTTATATTATTTGTTAACTGAAAAAAGGAAAAGTATGTATTATGTTTGGGGAACAATGCTGTATTGATATACCAAATAATAATGCTCCAGAAGGAGCATTTAGTGAAGTAATGATCAAATTAAAAAACCTAAGAATGGAAGATAAAGCAAATGCTGGAAAAGATAATCAAATGTGAGATTGGTTTGATCTAAAGTTAGGAGCATTGGAACATAGTTAACTAAATTGGGAATGTTTTTAGGACTTGTAGTATTGATAGGAAGATTACTATTTTACTGTGTACTTCCTATATTGAGGTCACTAGTTATCAAAGCCACAGCTAAACAAATGAAAATTCTAAGATGTCAAGATGATGGGAAATTGATTTTTGAGGATAACCAAAATGGCCCTCTACAATGCGCAAAGTGTCTGGGCTGAAGATCAACTATGCTATTTTTTGTGATGTTACATGTTTTATGTCTTTCATTTTTATTTCTGTTGTATACTACATAACTGTGACAACCACAGGCAAGCGCTGAACCAATTGCACGCTCATGCTTATAACATTGTTTTATCTTAAATGAGGGGTAAGGAAGACAGGATCTTTTACTCCCTCCTAGCCAAGTGTGGGGGGAGAGGTTTGGTCCTGCTGCTCTGCCAGAGTGCTGTTACATAATCTAGTAATTGGTGATAAAACTGTGTGACTTAAATTAGTCAGTAGGTAGTGATAACTGATGAGACTGAATTGTGAAGCTGCACTCTGGGTAAAGACAAGCAAAGGTGAGACTTAGTAAGTCTCAAAGAGGGGAATATGTGGAAGATTTTTATTGGTCAAAATATGAATTGTTCAAGTATAATCCTTATGAATATAGACATTTAATGGGGCCCTTACTTTCACGGAACATAAAATTAAGGCCTCCTGACTGTATCGTGATCCCATAACAAATATGAATGAAATGTATTGAACACACCTAGAGAAAGAACTGTATATAAGAGGGTACAGAAAAAGAGTCTGGAGAGTGCTCTGCAGAGTTTTTCTCGGCTTTATTTTCTCTGAAGAATAAAGTCTCTCTTCTGGCATCAAAACCCCAAGAATTTGAGAATGATTCCTCACATCATCGGCAGAAACCACCACACTAGCTTCTTGCTGAACACATTCTGGAATGTCCAGTACTCAAAGTGGATCTTCTGTTACACCGTTAACTCTGGGCTCTCAATGGTGGTGGAGTTAAGGTAGAGGGGTTGTGACGGATCAGATTGGATACTGACTGACCTCTTGGTTCTGGGCTTCTTGATCGAATCCAGACATGTACCAAAGCAGGAATCTCCCCAGCGTTGGATCTCTCCACTCCACCAACAGATCGTAGGTGCATGTTGTAACAGCCACAGGCATCCCAGGATGATGTCAGCAGTGGAACCCTCCAGCACCAGAAAGGAGATCTTCTCTTTATGAAGACTTCCTATGCTGAGCATCAATGTGGGGGTGCAGTGTCAAATATACCCTCAGCCCAGTGGCTTTCCCAGAATTGAATGGATGTTCAGTATTTGTAAGCAGGGTTTCTTTTTAGTTCGGAGTTGGGACCCACTTTATATTAAGTGGCCTTAACAACTATGTACTTACATTTAAATTAATCATTTGGTACAATGCACTTATTGTGTACATACATGTTTTTACATTGTACTTATATTTTAAAAATACCTGTAATTACATCTGTAATTAATTATAATTACACTGTTGACCCATCCCTTACACCTTAACCCACCCTTAAACCTACCCATACCACCAAACCTGTCCCTAACCTTACCCGTATCCCACCTCAATTGCAGCAAATGTGTTTTGCAATACAATATGAACACAATAAGTACATTGTACTTATTTTTTGATGTAAGTACATAGTAGTTAAGGCCACTTAATATAAAGTGGGACCCGGAGTTGTTTAAGGAGGTCAAGGGAGATGAAGTTGCCTGCCGATTCGGAGTCAATGGGGGCTTGTGATGAAACAGAGGATTGACGAGAGATTACTATAATATGTGTCTTAGGTAGTGATGCAGTCATGGGACAAAGATGGATGGTACTCACCGCCGGGCATGTGGGTCGAACTGGGCAGGCGGGTCGGAAAAGACCTTCAGCACCACAATATAGACACAGCCGATTGAAAATTTGGCGCTGATGCTCCGCATTAGACAGATGGAATGAGTCTAATTGCATGGGCTCTGGTGCTGGGAGGAGGACGGATGAGGAGTCAGGTGGAGGACCGTGAGCAGGTTGATCCATCATGCAGGCATTTAGGTGTTGAGAAATGCGGATGGATTGTTGAATGAAACTCTCTAGCCCAATGACATCATCATAAATAGCCATCTGTTGATGGATGGTGGAATTGAGATCTTGACAGCAGGCAGTTATTAGAGCCCTCTCGTTCCATCTGCTGACTGCCACTAGCGTGGGAAATTGCAAGGCATACTCGGTCATAGTGGAACTGCCTTGACGGAGAGCTGACCATGTACAACGAGTGCATTGGCAGTCTGTCCAAACACTTCCCTGAAATGAGTGGTGAAGGCAGAGAGCGAACTGGTTATGGTACCGTTGGCCTCCCAGATTGATCTTGCCCACTGTAGAGCACGTCCGGTCAGAAGAGAGATAATGTATGCTATTTTCGCATGATCAGAGTGGAAGACATGGGGCTGCATTTCGAAATACAGAGAGCGCTGCAATAAAAACCTGCTACACTCCTCCGCCTTGCCAAAGTACATCGCTGGTCGGGCCATGGGACTGGCAGAGGCAGACACCAAAGAAAAGGTGACGGATGGCTGGAGTGACTGTCACAGTGTGTGAACTAGTTCGGGGTTGGTAATGCCTGCTTCACTGGTCTCCATGTTGTGCTGCATGGTTGGTCTGGTCTTCTGTCACAAGATCAGACAGGGATCGACAACAGGTAAGTTAACTCAACAGGTGTATTTGCAGGCGTTACCTCAGTACTCTTACATTTATGTATTTAACAGATTCAGCAATTTACAATAGAGGTACACAAGCTATTCATCACAGATCCAACAATATTTAGAGTTCATAATGCCAGGTTTATTAGAAAGCTAGAATAGGAAACGAAGTACAGCAGTGGTGAAACGCAGAAAAGAGCCTTTTTCCGCTTCAAGTGCATAGTAGAAATTAAACCTAACAAAGGACTCTAAGATCAGCAGGATTAAGTCAGATAAAAATCCTTTCAAACACTTCAGATGGAGCCAGTGTTCAGTTATAATGCCACCTGCCGCTTCAGAGGTTACACGATTAACAGATGAACATCTCTACCTGTTCATCCTGTACCTGAATCTTTACTTCCTTTGCTCATTTACTTCATCATTTAGCATGATATGTATGTGCTTCATCATTAAACATGCCTGCTCCTATCAGTCAAGACTAGAGCCAAAACATCTCTGTCATTTACTGTTGGTAACTGCTTTCTGAAGGGACAAACGTCTGGTGGTTTACTCTTCAGTCAGTCGCAGTAATGTGTGCTGATGTCACGGTACAGTGTGCATTTTGCACACACTGGGTGAAGTGATGTGCTGCGTGTATCTGTGTGCCTTGCTCATGGAAGACAACTTCACAGTTGAGACAATGGAATAACCCAGATACTAACACCAGATCATATGACAACAGCTTACAAATAGGCCAGAGTGTTCTGGAATCTCAGCATTTCCCTGTGAACAAGACTAAAACCCGTCAGATCAGATTCACTTGCACATGTCAGTAGTAAACAAAAAACACAAGTGCAGTAAACAAAAAGAATTAATAATGCACTTATTGTGTACATACATGTTTTTACATTGTACTTATATTTTAAAAATACCTGTAATTACATCTGTAATTAATTATAATTACACTGTTGACCCATCCCTTACACCTTAACCCACCCTTAAACCTACCCATACCACCAAACCTGTCCCTAACCTTACCCGTATCCCACCTCAATTGCAGCAAATGTGTTTTGCAATACAATATGAACACAATAAGTACATTGTACTTATTTTTTGATGTAAGTACATAGTAGTTAAGGCCACTTAATATAAAGTGGGACCCGGAGTTGTTTAAGGAGGTCAAGGGAGATGAAGTTGCCTGCCGATTCGGAGTCAATGGGGGCTTGTGATGAAACAGAGGATTGACGAGAGATTACTATAATATGTGTCTTAGGTAGTGATGCAGTCATGGGACAAAGATGGATGGTACTCACCGCCGGGCATGTGGGTCGAACTGGGCAGGCGGGTCGGAAAAGACCTTCAGCACCACAATATAGACACAGCCGATTGAAAATTTGGCGCTGATGCTCCGCATTAGACAGATGGAATGAGTCTAATTGCATGGGCTCTGGTGCTGGGAGGAGGACGGATGAGGAGTCAGGTGGAGGACCGTGAGCAGGTTGATCCATCATGCAGGCATTTAGGTGTTGAGAAATGCGGATGGATTGTTGAATGAAACTCTCTAGCCCAATGACATCATCATAAATAGCCATCTGTTGATGGATGGTGGAATTGAGATCTTGACAGCAGGCAGTTATTAGAGCCCTCTCGTTCCATCTGCTGACTGCCACTAGCGTGGGAAATTGCAAGGCATACTCGGTCATAGTGGAACTGCCTTGACGGAGAGCTGACCATGTACAACGAGTGCATTGGCAGTCTGTCCAAACACTTCCCTGAAATGAGTGGTGAAGGCAGAGAGCGAACTGGTTATGGTACCGTTGGCCTCCCAGATTGATCTTGCCCACTGTAGAGCACGTCCGGTCAGAAGAGAGATAATGTATGCTATTTTCGCATGATCAGAGTGGAAGACATGGGGCTGCATTTCGAAATACAGAGAGCGCTGCAATAAAAACCTGCTACACTCCTCCGCCTTGCCAAAGTACATCGCTGGTCGGGCCATGGGACTGGCAGAGGCAGACACCAAAGAAAAGGTGACGGATGGCTGGAGTGACTGTCACAGTGTGTGAACTAGTTCGGGGTTGGTAATGCCTGCTTCACTGGTCTCCATGTTGTGCTGCATGGTTGGTCTGGTCTTCTGTCACAAGATCAGACAGGGATCGACAACAGGTAAGTTAACTCAACAGGTGTATTTGCAGGCGTTACCTCAGTACTCTTACATTTATGTATTTAACAGATTCAGCAATTTACAATAGAGGTACACAAGCTATTCATCACAGATCCAACAATATTTAGAGTTCATAATGCCAGGTTTATTAGAAAGCTAGAATAGGAAACGAAGTACAGCAGTGGTGAAACGCAGAAAAGAGCCTTTTTCCGCTTCAAGTGCATAGTAGAAATTAAACCTAACAAAGGACTCTAAGATCAGCAGGATTAAGTCAGATAAAAATCCTTTCAAACACTTCAGATGGAGCCAGTGTTCAGTTATAATGCCACCTGCCGCTTCAGAGGTTACACGATTAACAGATGAACATCTCTACCTGTTCATCCTGTACCTGAATCTTTACTTCCTTTGCTCATTTACTTCATCATTTAGCATGATATGTATGTGCTTCATCATTAAACATGCCTGCTCCTATCAGTCAAGACTAGAGCCAAAACATCTCTGTCATTTACTGTTGGTAACTGCTTTCTGAAGGGACAAACGTCTGGTGGTTTACTCTTCAGTCAGTCGCAGTAATGTGTGCTGATGTCACGGTACAGTGTGCATTTTGCACACACTGGGTGAAGTGATGTGCTGCGTGTATCTGTGTGCCTTGCTCATGGAAGACAACTTCACAGTTGAGACAATGGAATAACCCAGATACTAACACCAGATCATATGACAACAGCTTACAAATAGGCCAGAGTGTTCTGGAATCTCAGCATTTCCCTGTGAACAAGACTAAAACCCGTCAGATCAGATTCACTTGCACATGTCAGTAGTAAACAAAAAACACAAGTGCAGTAAACAAAAAGAATTAATAACTCATTAGACACTTTCAGTTTTATAAAACTCTTCATCGAACATCAGTTTGTAATGTGCAAGTGTACTGAAAAGTTTCAAACATGATGATAGTTTCTACAACTAACATTTTTATTTTTGTACAGATGTTTCTAAGTCGTTCTTCCTGTCGACAGAGGCTGAATTCACCAGAACCTGTGAAACACTGCTGCCATCACTGCAAGCACAGCAGGATTTTATACTGTCATTAATGAAACTTTCTGAGGGTAAAAAGCTTTTTAATGGGCATGAGCTACTGTAATCAGCCTTTATAAATCACACAGAACAGAGTCGTTTTAATGTGAAAATAGCTAAGTGTTCACCGTGTGTTTATCATGAATCAATCTGATCGATTTTATGAATTACATGAAGCTCCATGTAGGATTCGTACATCTGTCTCTAAACTTAAACATGTAAATGTGTGTCATTATGTTGCTATTGTACATTTAAGTGTCCAACTGTAAACAAACAGATTCTCTTAAGTCTTATTGTAAGTTTTACTTCTAGATGAGACAACAAACCTTATGTTATAAAGCTATTGTACATAAAACATCATTCACTGTGTGAATGCTCACACTCACACACCTCACTATCGTCTGATAAAAACCTGCTATCCATAATCCTGGATCTTTCTGAACCAGAAGACTGTGTGAGATGCATTATTGAATGAGAGGAAGCACTCTGTGATCTGATCCACCCACAGATGATGAAAACAAACTGACCTTTACTGTCCCAGTGGACGCCTGAACAACAGAGATGACAACTGTAATTGGACAAACGTTAATGAAGATATCAGATACATTCAGCCGATGAAAAGTTCAACTGCTCCAACAGGGACAACCAGCCTCTTTCATCTCATCATGAAACAACAGGCTGTTTCTCATTAATGTGCTCTTGACATCTGTTAATGTGATCTGCTTAACCTTCTAGGACAGCACAACATACTGATTTTGGAAGTAAAAATATCATTCACCTTCTCCAAGAAAGTGATTTTAATGATAGATTTTAATCATAAAATCATGTCTAATCCACAAAATCTCAGTGAGATCAAGTCAGCTTTATAGCACTTTATATAACACAGATGGTGTCAAGCAGCTTCACAGTGATAAACAGGAAAATAACAGAATCAGTTACGGAGAAAATACAGATTATGTTGTAAAGCAGCTCTAAAAAGACAAAAGTGTCATTACTTAGCTCAAGTCAGTTCAGTGTTGGTTCAGGTCAGTTTAATTTTGAGCAGTGTGAAGTTCAACATTAAAACAAGTTCAAAGCAGCTCTACTGAAGACAGAAAAGCCATTATTCAGCTCAGCAAAGAAATAAACTACCCATAATCCTGAAGAGAGATCCACCAATCACAGAAGTCACCGACTGTTAACATGGAAGCACAAATAATGGTGAAACTGCTTAGCAGCAATGGGTCAATCAATAATAATTAGAATCAGCCTACCAACCTTACAACTACTTATATACAGTGGGTACGGAAAGTATTCAGACCCCCTTAAATTTTTCACTCTTTGTTATATTGCATCCATTTGCTAAAATCATTTAAGTTAATTTTTTTTCCTCATTAATGTACACACAGCACCCCATATTGACAGAAAAACACAGAATTGTTGACATTTTTGCAGATTTATTAAAAAAGAAAAACTGAAATATCACATGGTCCTCAGTATTCAGACCCTTTGCTGTGACACTCATATATTTAACTCAGGTGCTGTCCATTTCTTCTGATCATCCTTGAGATGGTTCTACACCTTCATTTGAGTCCAGCTGTGTTTGATTATACTGATTGGACTTGATTAGGAAAGCCACACACCTGTCTATATAAGACCTTACAGCTCACAGTGCATGTCAGAGCAAATGAGAATAAAATTTAAGGGGGTCTGAATACTTTCCGTACCCACTGTATATGGCAGAATATTTTACAATGAACTTCAAATACATTGTTTTTATACTTACAATCAATGACTAAATTCAAAGGATCAGAAGGCTTTACTGGAGAAAATGAAATGCCATCGGACACAAGATTATTATGACTGAGACTTCGCATATATAAGTATTGATTCACAGCTACTATGAATTATGTTCATTACAAATACTTGGAAATAAACACTGCTTGCAAACAATTAAAGGCCCCGATATACTTCAAACGAAATCAAAGAACGAACTGATATGACGTCATTTCGAACAAAATCAGGCCGAAACGAAGTTCGTTTTGAATTCGTTTCGGCAATTCGAAACAGCTGACCAAAGCAAACTTTCTGGGGGAGTTCGTTGTGGCTCCTAAACACCTTTGAGCTTCCATTGGTCCGTGGCAGTTACACAATCGGTGGGTGTGTTCTGAAACTCCACCTTCTTTGACGTGCGATTTTTTTTCCCCGGTTCGTTTCTCATTCTACGGAGGTCCGACAAGAGAACAACATCTCCTAGTCACTAGCAACATGAACACACTGGAGTGTCGAATAGCTCAGCTGGCACAAATATATCCGCACCTGTACGATCGCTCGCGGAGAGACTTTAAAGATTCAGAGAAAGCATTTAATTCCTGGAAAGAAATTGCAACGAAGCTTGGTGCCGACGACCCGGAGTTATGCAAAAAGTGACGTAGAGAAACATCCGAGACAAGTTTTCCAAAGCCATGAAAAGAATGAAAGGAAAGAGTAAAGATATAAACAGGGTAGGACTTAGGGGGGCGAGGGCCCCTGGGCTTGAGGTTATGTTTGGGCCCTATACCTACACTACAAATGCCCTCAAATAGAACATCATTATGGAGTAACACAAAATACACAAACATATGCTTTGAGGCTCATAAATAGTACAATTAATAGGCAACATGTCTAGACTATAGTCAAAGTTTTAATGTAATATTAAATAGTCATTATAATATATTAAATAGGATGTGTTCTCTCAGTTGAGAGATCAAAACCCTGAAATAACTTTGAGCAAAAAAAAAAAAAAAAAGCCAGAGATGTGGCTTATTAATATTATAAAAGTTATTGTCATATCTGTGTCCTCTTATGCCAGGTTCTTTTTTAATCAATAAATTCAATCGAATAAAAAGACATGCTGGCTATTAACAATCAAATGAAATCACTATCAACCAAATTCATTGATGGATTGTGCATAATGTTAAGTTTAAATATAACATTTTAATAATGTAGAAATATTAAATGATTGCAAAAATGAAAT
>NW_015557149.1:25199-29504 GCF_001515605.1 Sinocyclocheilus anshuiensis
TAAATCAATAAATTCAATCGAATAAAAAGACATGCTGGCTATTAACAATCAAATTAAATCACTATCAACAAAATTCATAGATGGATTGTGCAGAAATGTTACGTTTAAATATAACATTTGAATGTAGAAATATTAAATGATTGCAAAAATGAAATAATCTACTTTTTTAAAATATGAAACTACAACCGCCAGTAGGTGGCAGCAAGTGACTGTCTTAATGAGTGAGTTGAATCAACCGATTCAGTTAAAAAGCTGATTCATTTAACTTAGCAAACGACTGTACTTATAGCCTGATTGAATCATTTGCTGGTCCATGTAACGCTGAGGAACAAAACACTGTTGTTCGGAGATGCAGCGGTTCTGCTATTTGTTCTATTTTCTTTCTGACGGAGCAAAACGGGATGTTGTGTCTGAAAGTTACTCTGTAAATTGTGGTTTATTGTACATTTGCGATGGCGCAGATATTCGGGGAAAAAAAACAGGACTCTTGTTTGTGTGATAGGCTAAGTCCTATATCATAGGCATAGCTATGTTATTAAAACAGAAACTCATTAAATTGCTATTTTTTATTTAAAATCATTTTGATGACATTTCTTCCCCACTATGTGTAATGGCAGTAAGACGAGAGCGAGCGCTCAAAACTCATCAGATGATCGCATAATTTAGTGGAACATTAATGTAGTAATATAGAATCATCCTCTGTAAAGAAATGAGGTGTGAACATTTGAGAATTTATCATTATCTTTCTAAATGTGCGCTCTTTGGGGCTAAAGGCTTAATGGAGCTGTTTAAAGTAGCCACTAGCCATGCGATAACAAACCAATCGGTGCAGACGATATTTATGAAATAATCATAAATAGCAGTTTATGCCATTTCATTGTGGCCTCGAAGGTCGTAGTTGTAAGCTGTAGCCCCGGCTGGCCCGTTTAGATCTTGCGTGCGCAGTGGTAATGCGGCTGATAATTTCTGAATGCTGACTGGCATATAACGAACAAATCAAACAAACGTAAACGGGCAAAGGCAGGGCCCCATACAAGGCGGGGCCCATGGGCTACAGCCGACTCAAGCCCAATGGTAAGTCCGGCCATGGATATAAGGTAGCAAGTACCAAACACATGTGTTTTAAATAAATGTTACACCATACTGCTGCTGCTGCTGCTGCTGTTGTTCTTTCAATAAGTGAATTTAAAGGGTATACAATAAATGAAATGCCAAACGAACATACAATAATAAACCTTTGTTTTTATCAAAAGTAAATCATGACACCACATAAAATATAAAAAGGTGTAACAATTTATCCTGTTTAATAAATAAATGAACACTAATAAAATAAAGTAACAAACTGACTCCAATATTTTTTTCCACATCATGCTAAAGTTTTCAGACTATGAGACATTCACACTTCCCATAAAGGACTTATTATGGAAATGAAATGGTTCTTTTGTATTGCAAGCATGATACTTGACTCTGAACTGCTGCTAATCATTATTCTTTTGTCTATAATATTCTGACCACTGGGGCCCGTCTCACACCTAGATTGCCTACACTTCTTCATTTTATCGTTGTTGTGTTTAGGGGATACGCGCGAGCATTGCGACACATGTATGTTTGCATTAATCTACACCCCGCCTCCAGCAGCGTGGGGGTGTTGGAAAGTTCGCAAACAGTATACCGTCGCTCAGCCTTTTCGAACTTCTTTTTGCCCCCAAACGAAGAACGAAAACAAACTTTGTTTGAAGTATATCAGGGCCTTAACTGTTATTACTAGGATTGTGTCCAATTCTGTATGTTCAGTATCTGTCTCTGTATTCTGCTGTAAATACACGTATGTATATAATGTAAGTCATGCCAACCTTCATGATCTCCATTACTCTACACTTACCTGCAAACTAGGTCTGTTCCAATGCCTCCAACAGCTTTAGTTATCAATGTCAAAGTCTGTGTGTCCAATTAAATGGCATTTTAACAAATTCATTTCTCACTTGGTAGAATTGTGTCAAATAAAACAGAAGTCAACATGGACAGGTTGTGTGATGCCCTCATCCTCAAAAACCACTAACAAAACTACTCAAGATGACAGAAAATATGAGTCAGGTGACACTGACTGTGGCTTCACTTAATTAAACTCTTAACTTTGTGCTGAACGCAATGTGTTTTCTGAGGTAAATTACTGGGTATCTAAATCTAATATTAATATGTCAATGTTTGATTTGTAGTTTATTCAAAGTAAATTCAGGGTCCTGAAGCAAAACCACTACAAAACCACTGGTGTAAACCATGCTCACTTGCATAGGGCTGGGCGATATAGCTAAAAAATGTATCAACGATATAATGTTTCATATCGTTCGGTATCGATAATTATTGACATTTTTTACAACCTTTTTTAAAACAAAGAGCAATAGAATTTTTTTTTTTAATTGAACCACTGTATTTTTAAATTAACAAAATTTATTGAGACAAACAACAAATATTTTTTGTTTTAACAATCAAACACAAAGTAAAAATTAAACAAATACCTAATTTCTAATGTTTTATATGCAGATTAAATAGGCCTTAAAGAAACTTTTGGCTTGCTTCCCGAGGCCACAGGGGGGCGCAATGAGCAAAATAATGCAGCGAATTTAAATTTTCAAAGCAAGGAAGTAACTCTATAAAAAAAACTGTGTTACGTCTAAATTAACTCATAAAAATCAAATATAATTTCGTAAATTGCATAAACAATTATGAACAAAACAGCATCATGTATTTATGCATTGCTTAATCCAGAGCCGAAGCACCCATCACGCAGATTGCATTTAAAAACATATGAGACGCAGTGAAAAGGAATAAACCTCCACAAATTCGTGACGTGTTTTCTAAAAGTTTAAACTGTTTTAACTTTGCATGGCTACATCCAGGGCTTAATTTGTGCCGGAACAAGCCGGATCCGGCACCTCCGAATTTGTCCGAAATCCGATCCGGCACCTCATTTGACAGATCCCCTCCTCACACGCCAATGAAAGACGTTCATGTTGACCTATAGCGTGCATATACTGTATTTCATGAAAAAACTTCTATTACGAGCGCGCTTGCCGCGCATCTACATTTGAAATAACAAACTTGAGCGCGCAAAGAGACGCGATGTGGCTGCTCTCACAAACCCCAATGCTCGGATCCAATACTGATACTGCTTTGAGAGTGAGTGAGAGAAGACGTGGTACATCTGAATCACTCACGCTGTTTTCAAATGACTGATTTAATCTGATAGTTTGTGTGGATTTATTTACTCATTTAACCTACATGCTCTATTGAATAAATGTTTGCAGGAATTTCCCTCATTATTAACTCGAAAGCTGATTAAACATAATTCTATTATACAGAGATATGAGGGAAAAATTCCATGACTTTTCCAAAACTTTTCCAGGCCTGGGAATTGCTGTTTTAAAATTTCTCGACTTTTCACGTTTTTTCATGACCGTAAGAAAAGAAGATGTTGCTCTGTTAATCACGCTGTTAATCACGTAAGCTGGTCCTCCATTGCACAAATGCTCCGTTACCGTGCGCTGCTGTCGAGAGCATCAAAGTGACCGGAGGTCATTCATTTTCAATGTGAGCCGGCGTCGAGCAGCGGCGCGACTTGGACATTGAGGGCATCGTGGAGAGTTGAAATCAGGTCAACTTTATGGTAATGAGCTATGACGCGGTTCGGCGGCAACCAATCGGAACGTAGAAGTCCACCGCTTGAGAGGATTCCAGATCACGCAGTCCTGTAAACTTTGGTTCCGACCACATTAGTTCCCAAGCAAAATGGAGGAGAGGTTGATTATTGCTGTGGCGGGTTTCCCAATAATCTATGACGTGTCCCTGTTTACGTACAGGGACATAAATTTTTAAAAATGATGCGTGGACCAAGGTGTCTGAGATTGTTGGTGTTCCTGGTGAGTTGCTGATGTGCATTAACGTTATATAAATAATAATCTAATGATATAATAAATAATAGTATAATAGTCCCAGTTCACTTTTAAACCTTTAAATAAATTTTCCTGATTATACTTACATTAAGTAATGTTTATACCTGATTATACTTACTTAAGTAACATTTTCAATGCAGGACTTTTACTTGTATCAGAGTATTTTTACAGTGTGGTATTAGTGCTTTATACATTATGAGGTAAAGGATCTTAATACTTCGAACACAACGATATTTAATGAGGTTAATTTAACGTTACCCTCCTTGTGGTCAGTCTGCACAAGATCAACAAGCGTGTTTGCTTTGCGACCCCTTTAAATACAAGATAAGCATTCGATCTACGTCAGAGCGTCCAC
>NW_015557149.1:29514-31481 GCF_001515605.1 Sinocyclocheilus anshuiensis
GAATAATAATCTAATGATATAATAAATAATAGTATAATAGTCCCAGTTCACTTTTAAACCTTTAAATAAATTTTCCTGATTATACTTACATTAAGTAATGTTTATACCTGATTATACTTACTTAAGTAACATTTTCAATGCAGGACTTTTACTTGTATCAGAGTATTTTTACAGTGTGGTATTAGTGCTTTATACATTATGAGGTAAAGGATCTTAATACTTCGAACACAACGATATTTAATGAGGTTAATTTAACGTTACCCTCCTTGTGGTCAGTCTGCACAAGATCAACAAGCGTGTTTGCTTTGCGACCCCTTTAAATACAATATAAGCATTCGATCTACGTCAGAGCGTCCATGAATCTTTCCACAGCGTTGTTGGCAGGGCGGCCAGAATGATTTTTGACGCTCTCGACGGCAGCGGTGTGAACGCACAGTTACGCCCATTCACACGGGGCGTCAGCGTTAACACTTGACGGAGGGCGTTTCAACCCACTCACAGCAGAAGTGGATCAGAAGCGCAGCGGTAGGATTCACGAGACCACGTGATTTGCCCGTCAGATGTTATTTGGTTGCTCATTGTCCTTGTAAAAAGGATTTGTGATATCACATAACACCATGTGTTTTTGTATTTCGAGGATGAAGCGCTCGTCGTTCATTTCTGGCCTCCTGCCATAGATATGTGACCGTAAAATACGATCGGGAGTCTGCACAGGGTGTTTATTTTGAAATTGACATGATTTTTTTACTTTTATTTTGTATTTGATGTGCGGTTTGGACGCGGCGTCCGTCAAAAATAGACTAGGCGCCTATCTTTAGCGAAGTGGCACGGAGAGCCGCTTCTGGTACGCTTTTGAAACGTGCCGCAGCACGTCTGGTGTAAACACAAGCATTGACTAGAATGACCGAGATCAGTTCCGGTAGCCGCGTCAGAGCCGTAACGTGCCGCAGACGTGTGCAGTGTAACCCCTGATTTACACTGCACACGTCTGCGGCACGTTACGGCTCCGACGCGGCTACCGGAACTGATCTAACCCTAACAAGTTAATACTTGTTCAAAACAATCACTTTAGCAAAGTTTGTACTAGGCTAGTATTTTTACTTTGTTTCAGGCACCTGAAAAGCGTGACCGAATGAACGATACTCGTCTGTATTTGCAGTACACAAGCCGCGGTTCAGTTGCGCGACAAACGCTGCCAGTGTGAAAGCACAATGGGCGCGCACTGCTCCCGCTCAGCATACGCGCCGCTTCTGCGCTGCCTCTGCTCACGCGTGCAGTGTGAGACGGGCGTAAGTTTACAGGTTTCATAGAAAGAGAATGATGTGTGCCAAATGAGTCCCTGTAGTAGAAACTGAATATTTTAATGGTTGTGGACGAAATAGCTCTAATCGAGAGACAACGCAAACGCAATGACATGTGAAATAAAACGTCATCATGTATTAAAGAAGAGTGGCTTGATTAAGTGCAGGAAATAGCAGATGATGGGCACAGAACGGTAACAAAACTCAAGAGACATTTACAGTCACACACAGGTGTATTGTGCAAACTGTACTTCATAGGGCTGTTTAGATAGGCCTAGCTATTGAAGAATTCGCGTTCACTTTTTTTTTAAATATTTAACTTACAGATCTCAGTTTAAATGCTTCGGTTTGTTTTGTATTCTATTGTATCAGTTTAAATGCGCCAGTTTGTTTTGATATTATATTACTGTATGTTAGGCCTATATTATAAACCTAATAAATAATTGACCTTGTTTTTTATTGGAGTCTCTTATGCTCATCAAGGATGTATTTATTTGATCGAAAATACAAAAAAAAAAAAAAACAGTAATATTTTGAAACATTATTGCAATTTCTAACATTGGTTTCCTATTTTAATATACTTTAAAATATAATTTATTCCCGTGAAGCAAAGCTGAATTTTCAGCATCATTACTCCAGTCTTCAGTGTCATATGATCCTTCAGAA
>NW_015557149.1:31614-32455 GCF_001515605.1 Sinocyclocheilus anshuiensis
GCAGCATCATTTTAAGCATTCTGATTTATACATAGGCCTAGATCTTAGTACTCACCAAATGATCGGATTTATGGACGATAAAATGGGTGAAAAATACCATAAATTTACACTTTAGGAGGGAGCATAGACACATCTCTCTTGGGCAACCAGCATTGTAGCAGCAAGTTTCGCACTATTCACCACACCACCAATGTTCCCTCTAAGGAGCTCGCGGCTGCACACTTCTTCCACATGCTCGGGCAAACCGCTATAGAGTTGATGTCGCTATAGAGTTAGAACCGGTGAATGCGGTTTACAGGTTTCATAGAAAGAGAATGATGTGTGCCAAATGAGTCCCTGTAGTAGAAACTGAATATTTTAATGGTTGTGGACGAAATAGCTCTAATCGAGAGACAACGCAAACGCAATGACATGTGAAATAAAACGTCATCATGTATTAAAGAACAGTGGCTTGATTAAGTGCTATGGTAACAAATGGTAAAAAATGGTAACAAAACTATTTTTTACATTTACAGTCACACACAGGTGTATTGTGTAAACTGTACTTCATAGGAATGTTTAGATAGCTATAGAAGTTCATGTTTTTTTTTATATTTAACTTATAGATCTCAGTTTAAATGCTTCAGTTTGTTTTGTTATTATATTATGTTAGGCCTATATTATAAACCTAATAAATAATTGACCTTCTTTTTTAATGGAGTCAATTATGCTCATCAAGGCTGTATTTATTTGATCAAAAATACAGAAAAAACAGTAATATTGTGAACTATTGCAATTTATAATATTGGTTTCCTATTTTAATAGATTCTGAATAAGTATTAATTGAAAAAAAAAAAAGAAA
>NW_015557149.1:32843-47452 GCF_001515605.1 Sinocyclocheilus anshuiensis
AAAAAAAAAAAGGTTTTCTCAGGTAACCTAAAATGTACATCATTTAGTCACGGGTCAAATTAAATACAAATAGCACATTAAAGATAAAAGTTACACACTTTTTTTGTGTGCGCGCTTTAAAGGTCTGGTATAAAGAATGTTTTTGCTCAGGTGGCCGAAATGTCCGCCCAATAGAGAAAAGTTTTGCTCAGCAAGAAAAAAAATTAGAGGAAACATTGCATAAATGCATTTCTTGTCAAGACAAAAAGGGACAAAAACTGCAGTTTTGAGTGGGTCATTAAGAATGTATTTATTTGATCGAAAATGCAGAAAAAAAACAGTAATACTGTGAAACATTTTTGCAATTTCTAATATTGGTGAAGCAAAGCTGAATTTTCAGCATCATTACTCCAGTCTTCAGTGTCATATGATCCTTCAGAAATCATTCTAAACATCATTTAGTCACGGGTCAAATTAAATACAAATAGCACATTAAAGATAAAAGTTACACACTTTTTTTGTGTGCGCGCTTTAAAGGTCTGGTATAAAGAATGTTTTTGCTCAGGTGGCCGAAATGTCCGCCCAATAGAGAAAAGTTTTGCTCAGCAAGAAAATAAATTAGAGGGAACATTGCTGATGACGCTCCTTGACGCACTCCTAACATTCAAATGCAAATGTTTATTTTAAATTCGTCTTAATATTCATTCTTTATTCACAATCTCCTCATCACAGGCAGGCACAACACTCATTTCAGCATGTGTTCGTGTTTGTGTGTGAGGTCTGCGTCACTCATAGCACGTGCCTATATCGTGCACTATATCGAACATTTTTTCTATCGTTATCGAAGAAGATGTACCGTCGATAAATATCGGTACCGTTTTATCGCCCAGGCCTACACTTGCACAGCACATTTTGAGCCCCAAAATAATGAAATCAAATTATATAATGATGATTATCTGTTTTAATTCTTTAGTAGAGTCTTTGACTTTCCCTCCATGCGTGGTGTGGAAAATATTTGTGAATGTTGTCATTATGCTACTTTCAAGACAATGAGGTTTCACTCCTTCATAAACCCAACAAACTAACACAGTGTTAAGCCACAGCATTAGGCTATATGAACACATTCAGTGTTAAAGGCAGCATGTTCAAACTCGTCTCCAACACCAAATCTTATTTGTTTGTGCAAACGTCTTCTAGAATGAGCCTGAGGAGACAGTCAACTTCTCCTTTAAACTAAAACATCTTCTTAAAACAAGCAATTGCTCTTCATCGCAGCTCATTTGTTAAAGGCTAGCCATTAGCTGGGATAGTACCATGTGGTGGTGTTTGCATGGCTGCTTCATTATGATATTTGAGGAATCATTAGTGAATAACTATTAGTTGGGACAGTGGACTAGTCTTTCAGTTAGGCCTGTCGCGGTAATTAAATAACAGTCTAATCGCGATTATTTGATCTAACCGTGGTTGTTTCAGACAACCACGATTATTGTGCTTTTTTAACGCACAAGGGGGAGTCATCCACCAAAAGAAACAGAAGAGCACCAGTTTGGTTTTCATGCACTGTATAGCTGTATCATCTGCAGCCATTCCATATCTTAATGTGAGGGACAGACTTATATTTACATTGTTAAATTTAAGTTTACAGAAACGTCTGCTGCAGCTGTCAGTTGTTCTCTGCTCCGCATTCAAACAGCACTTCACCTTCAGTTATGACAGTCAGCACAGTAAAACTCTCTCTCCAAGATTATATATTCCCATTATAATACTTGACGTGTAGATAAAGGTCTGGGGATTCGCATAAAATGACATCTTACTGGAGTTCATTGCGCTCTCATTTTTCTTCTCTTGTAACGTTACCGTGTGGAGTACAGCGCGCTGTGACTTATGTTGCTTCAAGCACATCCTTCTGCACCCTAGATGTGCATAAGCGCTGCGACTCCGTGTTGCTTCAAGCACATCATTTTGCACCCTAGATGTGCATAAGCGCTGCGACTCCATGTTGCTTCAAGTGCACCATTCTGCACAAAGGATTTAAAAAAAGAGTGACCATTAGTTCCACAAACACAATATTGATATTCTGTAGTGGTGTAGAAAAAAAAATAGCTCTGGTGTTGGATCGGTATTAGCCGATTCTTAGAATTTGGAATTCTCTATGTAATCTTACACTGCAAAATAATAACTCAAAAAGATTAAAAGATAACCAACCCCTCATAGGACCTCAGATGATGCCAACCCTGAAACAACATACAGAACTACCACATTTTGCTATAAGTTTGATTGCATCATATAATAATTGCTGTTAATAGTGTTCATCGTCTGTTTGATTACGTCTTTAATTGATTTTTACGTACATTTCTGCCATATGCACATTGACTGACAGTCACCACTGATAAGCTACCACTAAATATTGTAGAAACTTAATTTGCTGTAAAGTTGCTTTGCAATGATTTGTATCGTGAAAAGCGCTGTACAAATAAACTTGAATTGAATTGAATTGAATAATCGGCATAATCGACAAAGCCCTAAAACAGTCAATTAATCACAATAACCGTGACTATTTTTAGACAATTAATCGTCAGCCAAATGTCATAATCGTGACAGCCCTACTTGCAATGACCGATTAATCGACTAGTGAGTTCAGTTACTGATTTGAATATTTTACAGGTGGTGAAAAATAGTAATTAAAAATAATAATTCAATGAAAAATTAAGGGCACTATGGCAACATCCATCAAAGCGCTTGTGCAAAAATATCACAAATATCTTCAAATATCACAAATCATCTGCTGTCAGAATCCCCAGATTATTCATAATATAAATATTATTTACAAAACAAGATAAATTCATGTTGTCTTGTTTTATTTAGAATTAACGTACACTGATGAATAAAGCAGGAAAATAGAGTCCGATTGGATTTCAAGTTGACTTTAAAAATCCACCCAAACTGTGATTTCTGCATAAGTGGGAGAGGTTATGTACTTTTACATGTGTGTATGTGTGTTATGTACTTTTGCATGTGTGTATGTTCAAGACTCATGGCACAGGATGTGTGTTGGTGATTGGCGCCATCTACTTTACACAAGCGCATGTGCATCCTGATCGCTTCAGCCCAATGCATCAACCCCTGATGCGCGGACCCGCGTGACATTGATGCCGATTCCTGTGTTGCTGCCGTTGATTGGCTCTTGATAAGTGTTATCACGAAGCAGGGGCGGAGCCAGGGGGTGGCCAGGGGTGGCCGTGGCCACCACTGACGAAAGCTTGGCCACCCCACTCAAAGTTTTTGTCCCTTTTTTTCTTGACAATAAATGCATTTATTAAGATGCGGAACCGCCGTATCTCTTTATGACCACATCAAACGGGATAATTTTCAGACTCGCACTTCAGCTTCACCTCAGCGTCAGTGAACAGTATTTATATCGTTTTTTACCCTCTGATGCACTGCAATGTCTGAACTGTCTGAACTGTCATGAGCACATCCTGAGTGCATCCTCGACAGCCAGTGCATGACGCGTCTTCTTCTTCTTCTTCTTCTTCTTCTTGCTTTACGGCGGATCGCAGACTTTTAAGTGCATTCCCGCCACCTATCTCTCAAATGGACCATTGACACTATCTACAATCTCAATTAGGAGTGTCAGTGGTATTTGAGAGATAGGTGGTGGTAATGCACTTATAAGTCTGCGATCCACAGTAAAGCAAGAAGAAGAAGACGCGTCACGCGCCGGCTGTCGAGGCCGTGCTCAGGACAGTTCAGACATTGCAGTGCATCAGAGGTAAAAAACTATATAAATACTGTTCAGTTTCTTGCACAGACCGATCGTTTCGTGTCTTTACACATCAATGTATCGTCATGAGCCGCAGGGTTTAATTTGGTTTTGTTCTTTGAGGAGACATGAAAAACAGCGCATACCGCAGGAACAGTACAATTGAAAATATTTGCGGTTTTGAAACCGTGACATTTTCAAATCGCGGTATACCTTGAAACCAGTAATCGGCCCATGCCAATCTACATTATATTTTCCGGCAACGAGAGGATAAAATCGCTGTTTTTGAAGTAAACTCACTCATTGTAAAGAGAGACGCACGCGCAAACACGCAGAGAAAAAGGTTTAGCGATTTCTAATTATTGGGGGACTACACCTCAGTGTCTATGGTGGTTATCACTCTGATCAGACATGAAAATATGTTGTGGCACTATCGTGCAGTCAGTAATGATATAACATTAGCAAACTTTAGAGATTTTTTGCAAACATTTCTTTGAATAACATGACCATAAATATGAACTCACAATAACATAAAACAAATGACTAGGCTACTTTTCATTAAAATCTTTATTAATGCCAAAAATGCTCACATTTATGGTTCTTTTTGTTCGCTCGGGCAGCCATGTTGCCGCTGTAGCCGGTTTATGCTGAGATACGTGCAAAACGGAGGGGTAGGGGAAAGGGGAAGGGCTAAAGCCCAGTTCACACTGCCAGCAACACACAGTGACAAAGCGACATGCTCCCATTCATTTTCAATGGAGAGCTGGCGACTTCCGGCGACACGAGCGACAGTGACCGTTGGCGACAGAATGTGGGCGTGTCAAGTGATGCGATTCAAGCGACAAAAGTTAAGAATTGTTTAACTTTATGCAAATGAACAGCGAATTTCACGAGCGACAACAAATAGGAGTGAATAATCTGTCAGTGGCGCTCACACGTCACCGTCTCGAGTGCAGGCAAGACAGGACAGATTTCCTGAGCGATTTCACTGTTTTATATGATTTTACTGTAACCACATACATGGATATAAAAAACATGATGTGTAGAAAAGAAACTGTTGGCTGTCTAAGTGAGTTTGATTCATACATTGATGGTTCGAGTTGTTAATTATATGATGCAGTGAGCAGTTTAACGCCGGTTAATGATTTAATGCACCAAAACTGCTGTATAACAACACTCTCCAACAGCTGAATGGTACTTTTATTTCTTTTAAGTCTAATTCCTAGTCATATTAGAATGATATCTTCGTTTTACCGGCAACATATATATATAGTTGTGATTGCATTTTATATCCAAATATGTCCAGACGTGCAGTCTACCAATAACATTAGAGCGACAGCAGTATGAACACCCACAAGCATCTTCACAGCACTGAGTCTAGCGACACACAGTGAAACAGTCGCTGGCAGTGTGAAGGAGGCTTAAGGGGTAGAAATGGGATTGGGCCTATATGTCAGTAAAACACTCTACTGTCACACCAGCCGTTTTACTGTGCTCACGGCACACACTCTTCAACAGTACGCAAATATGTGGCACACGCTCTATATCACTTCATCATAAATAACCCGCACAAGAAACTATGAGCATACATAGCTGGTTCTGTCGTCAGCTAATTTATGAAATTACCAAAAAGGTGATTAAAGCTGCAAACTGTGCATGTATGTATACGCAGCACACAAGAATGTCTCTCAAATGCATGTACTAAAATATATTCTGCAATTCGAGATCACAATATAAGGCACAAGCTAATATGTATTTTTTATTTGTAATTTAATGCACAAATAAATGTGAGCACAGTACACTTATACTAGAAAATATGCGAAAATGAAACCATTTAAATGCATAAAATAACTCGTTTTATATTCTGGCATTTATGTCTACTGTTGACTTCCGGCCTTTTTCACATTTTTATCACTATCTGCATGTCTCATCCATGAGTATGCAATGTTGGAGAGCAAGCATTTGGGAGTTTTGAGAAGCTGAATGAGCAATAAAGCTATAGTGAGCCCCTTTATTAAAATACCTGGAGGTGAGGAATAATTAAACAAAATTGTCATATTCACTCAGTATTACTTGATCTAATTCACAAATCTCTCAATTACAGTTAAGTAGACATTAATTGTACTCAGCTGTGTTTTAGGCACTAAAACAGTCCAGTACATTATAGTCAAACACATTTTTATATTGAAATAATGAAGATTTCTGTGCCACCCCAGACTGGTTGCTGGACCCTCCCTGGCCACGCCTAGTCATATTAGAATGATATCTTCGTTTTACCGGCAACATATATATATAGTTGTGATTGCATTTTATATCCAAATATGTCCAGACGTGCAGTCTACCAATAACATTAGAGCGACAGCAGTATGAACACCCACAAGCATCTTCACAGCACTGAGTCTAGCGACACACAGTGAAACAGTCGCTGGCAGTGTGAAGGAGGCTTAAGGGGTAGAAATGGGATTGGGCCTATATGTCAGTAAAACACTCTACTGTCACACCAGCCGTTTTACTGTGCTCACGGCACACACTCTTCAACAGTACGCAAATATGTGGCACACGCTCTATATCACTTCATCATAAATAACCCGCACAAGAAACTATGAGCATACATAGCTGGTTCTGTCGTCAGCTAATTTATGAAATTACCAAAAAGGTGATTAAAGCTGCAAACTGTGCATGTATGTATACGCAGCACACAAGAATGTCTCTCAAATGCATGTACTAAAATATATTCTGCAATTCGAGATCACAATATAAGGCACAAGCTGATATGTATTTTTTATTTGTAATTTAATGCACAAATAAATGTGAGCACAGTGCACTTATACTAGAAAATATGCGAAAATGAAACCATTTAAATGGCCACCCCAGACTGGTTGCTGGACCCTCCCTGGCCACGCCTATGAAAACATCCTGGCTCTGCCACTGTCACGAAGGGCTTGTGTAGTTGTGTAGTTTGCGTGTCGGTTGTTGCTTCTTAGGGTGCTTTCACACTTGGTTTGATTGCTTGGTCCGAACCCGAGTTCGATTGCTCCCCCCTCCCCCTGCCCCCGCTGGACTGCGTTCATATTATTTTATTTGGGTCCGAACCGCAGTTCATTTGCGTCATCAAGCCAGCAGCTGTTTACCCCGTTGCTTAGTAACGACGGCGCAGGAGAAGGCGGCAAATACATATCATTGCTCTCTGCACTTTCATATATTTACGTTTTTGGACCGTTGGTAACCCGAGTTCGATTGCTCCCCCCTCCCCCTGCCCCTGCTGGACTGTGTTCACATTATATTATTTGGGTCCGAACTGCGATTCGTTTGCGTCATCAAGCTAGCAGCTGTTTACCCCGTTGCTTATACGATGGAGCAGGAGACGACGGCAAAATGCATAGCAAGGCTCTCTTCAATTTTAGATTTATGTTTTTGAACCGTTGGTTTTGTTTCCAACGAATGTACTGCAAATGCTCTAAAGCACTCTGAAGGTGAACAGAAATGAGATATACAGCTCTCTGCTTGCAGTGCGTCAGTCACGCTCGTCAAGAAATTGAGTGAAACAAACACACATTTTTATCAAATAATACGGCATTAATAGCGGTTCACTTCCGTGATTTGGTACGATTGCATTCACATCAGCAGCGAACCGTACTGGAGTTCACTTGAACTGTACCCCAGACCACCCCTTTTAAGCGGACTCGGGTAGTGTGAAAGCACCCTAAGAAACTGGATGGAATAACGCGCCTCAGGCCGCGAGCCGACAGAGAGCGAGATTAGCACAACAGGTTATTCACACATACTGAACACACGCGGGCTTCTGAAGCTTTATTAGTGTGGACTTTTCATAGAATGATAATGAAATTTACCTGTTGGCATTATAGCTTTACTACAAAACATGATTTGACCGATAAATCCCTATGCTTTCGCGTTTTCGAGGACATTTTAATACGTTCCTTAATATGAGATCTTATGAGGCTTTCCTTCAAACACAAATACAGATATAACGACCGAACACATCTGTCGAAGCTATTCGGATACTGTACATCGACTGTCAAGAATAAACGCGATGCGTTATGTTTTAGATTAATGTATTCTGTGCCTGGTAATGCCGGATATTTATTTGGGATTACACTCGTATTGTATAGCGTGAAAATACTCTTAATTTTCACGCTAATTTTCAACTTTTAGAGATGAAATGAGACGCACAGTAAACTGATTCAGTCTCGTTAAGCGAATCGGTGCGTCGGATGAAATCCAAGTGGAAACGTCTCTTAACAGATTTGCTTTTCTCAGCTCGAAGGTAAACATAAAGCAATAACAGACTAACACCCAATTGAATATCAATTGAAAACACGCGTCTGTCAAACTGACATCTGTTCAAGTGAAACAAAAAGTATAAACACCACTTTTATACGCGACTTATAGCGCGCTCAACATCAATCCACACAAATAAACGCAGAAATTTCGCCTATAAGTGTCATTAAGTTCATCAAGTGTCTCAGCTCTTCTGTTCAAATGTTAAAGCCCATTATTGGAAAGATGCCTTACCTTCTCACAAATCCGGGAAAACGTTCCTGATTTGCCTAGAAACCATTAAAGCAGCCACGACCCTCATATGAACCACGACCTTCCGCGACGGGAACGGCGGCAGCAGCAGCAGACGCCCGGCTCCGTAATTCCTTCAGATGTTCGGGAATCAGATGTTCAGCAGCAGACGCCCGGCTCCGTGTTTCCTTCGGATGTTCGGGAATCAGACTCTGGAGCTGCGTTCGATACTTGAATATGGCGCGCACTCCGTGCCAAAATCAAACGACCGACCGACCGATCGAACGTCAAACCGAACGTCTATCTGAACGTCTTGAGCTTTAAGCGTCTTACACTGCGGGTGACCCACGTGACGACCTGACGCGACGTCAGCGCGACAGTTGCTCATACATTTAAGGTAAAAACTTTCAATATGTTCTCATGAACTGCTAGAATCTGTGAGTAGATGTTTAATGAGGTTACAACATATAAACATGTTCAGTTTTCATAAGAGCTGATGTTTGCTTACAGAGATGTATATTGATCAAAGATGAATATCCTCCTGAGACCCAGACTGATGTCTGATCTACTGTAAAGTGGACATATACATTTATATATATATAGAGAGAGAGAGAGAGAGAGAGAGAGACTATGTAAACCTTAAAAATAAATCTTTTATGTGAAATATCTTATTCAGGTCAGTACTAAATAAACAATAACATGCATTTTGTATGATCCCTCTTATTTTTTTAAATAATTAACATTTAGCAGATTCTGCAAGGTGCATGTAAACTTTTGACTTCAACTGTATATATATATATATATATATATAGCATCAACACCCCTACCGATCTATTAGTCCCGTTCAAATACACTGCACATATTTTTCTAAATCAGCTATTGCAGTAATCAAATGTTGACTATTTGGAGGACACAACTGAACACAAGAACTTACATTAAGGTAAGAAAAACACAAAAGTGTTACAACGTGTCTTTACACGTAACACGTTGGGAACACGATCGGTTACTCGCACTTCGACCAGTCGCCATAGGAACGTGTTAACAACACGTAAGCACATGTAGGAACATGTTACATATGATTTTATGAAAAGTATCAATAATTTAGGCAGACATTAAAATTAATTAACCTTAATTAGAAAGTTTAGTTACATTGCAATATTGGAAATATTGCTGTTTTAAACAATGAAAGCGAGCCAATGGATCACACAAGCAACATGAAAACTTTGCGCAAGAGTTATGCAGAGTTATTAACCTCAGTCAATATTCAGAAAGTGAACGTAAAAAAAATAAAAACTGATGGAATCTGACACTGCATTAATGGCACTCATTCTCTCAGAGATGACGAGAGACGAATCTACTTCAACATATGCTGATAACGGTATAACTGTCTTAAATTATTCCCTTAATATTTTTTCTTGTGGCCCATACATAGTAGGCTATGGGCATTTCAATATGCTTTGATATTCACTCCAGTGCACATATAGGCTATCACATGCGCAATGTTTGGTGGGTGAACACAATAGATTGTACTTCGGAGTTCGGACTATTTAAATTGGGTTGTGTTACTTTTTATATGTTTGGTTTGCTTATTTTATTTTGATAATGATGTCAAGTGCTTGCACTGATGTGTGCGCGCAATTGAGGTGCCTACGCGATCACTTGAATTTGTTCCGTATGACAGCAGAAACAAAGATAAGTCTGAGACATCATTATGAAACTATAAAGGGTCTACTTTTACTTGTGTACAGCCACAATTACAAAACACTATACTTTTCAAAATAAAGAAAACAAACAGATGTCGCTTTCTGTCGTAGCCTATTGATTTCCTTTCCGAACTTGTTGAGCATGCATGGACAGAATGGGGCATATAAAACTTGTAGTTTTTCTTTTGTTTTGTTAATCTGTGAATTATTTAGGCTTAGTCAAGTATATTTCATGAAAAGGGCTATTTGTTTATTTTATATAGGCCTAGCCTATGTGATTTTATTCAGTTTTATATAATTATATAATTTATATAATTGCTTATATTTTTATTTTATTTCAGCTTTATTTCAATTAACAGAAATGATTTTAATAGTTTTAATTAACTTTAATAACCCTACCTAAATGGCAAAACATCCACAGAACTGCAGTAGGCCTACACTTTCAATTTTCCAGCTGTTTCAAGCCACACATATTACAAATAATTAATTTAATGCCGGTCTGGGACAAAATTTCAGCCAGGCCGGGAGTCTCATCCTGGTCACCATATTTACATTACTTTTAAGAATAATGAAAGAACTGTTGGCAAATGTAGAACAATGTTGTGTGTAAATTCAATTTTTTATCGGTTTTATTTTGATAAACATGACATAATACGCTATAGCATTAATATTTAAGAGTTTGTAACCCTATTAAAGCACGACATGAAATACAGTGAGTATTTTAAATCGTGAATTAGCGGTCATCATCAGAGCTCGTGCAGCCGCGCTGGAGAAACTGCGATGACCGTATCAGCATCTGCTTGCGAATCGCTCTTGCGGTAGCCTGCTTTGATGACATGCAAGCTGCTTTAAGTCAGACGCTGATCGATTTGCGCAAACTGAACACAACTTTATGCGCTCTGACAGTGCACCCATGTTCCACCAATTAATTATCTCTTAACGGTTTAAATGATTATAGTTCGTTAAGTAAACTGAGGGGGCACAAATTCTTTCTGGGTGGGCAAATATACATGTATCAAATATACAATCTTACAGACTAGGATGAAGTGTTCATTTATATTCACAATGATTTGTGACAATTAGCCTGTAATGCATTCTAACCGCGAACCATTTTAGGTATGCCTATTCAATGATATGATTACAAGATGAGAACACGAGACAGTGAAAATGCATATTAGATCCAATGTTGACAAGACCTCTCTCTCTCTCTCTCAGAAGAGTCACCAGAGGGAATATCAGAAGGAAGGAGACAAAATCACGGTAAAAAATTAACAATGCGTTCATTGAATAAACTTAAGTACATCTTTCTCAATTTGTTACTAATGTCAATGGACAATTAATGACAACATGGTCCCATGACATTGAAGATTTTGAAATTTAAACTCTTTACATTCTAATCTAAATTCTAACTCTAACCTGTAATACAATAAAGCAGACAATATAAAATTAATGTTTCAATTCAATTTTTCAATTCAAGTTTATTTGTATAGCGCTTTTCACGATACAAATCGTTGCAAAGCAACTTTACAGCAAATTAAGTTTCTACAATATTTAGTGGTAGCTTATCAGTGGTGACTGTCAGTTAATGTACACATGACAGAAATGTACGGAAAAATAAATTCAAGACATAATCAAACAGACGATGAACACTATTAACAGCAATACGGTCCTGAAACGATGATCTTCGTCGCAGGCGATGTGCGGCGCACCATCTCGATCAGGCTCCTGAAGTCCCTCTTCAGTGTCTCCGTCTGCCGCAGCTTGGTGTCGTTAACCCCCGCGTGAAGCACGACCGCTCCGGTGCTCTCGTCGCCCTTCAGGATCGTGGGTATCTGCGCAGAAACATCAAGAACACGAGCACCAGGGAAACAGTGGGTGTGCACTTTACCTTCAGCTAACGTAGCATGGACGTGCCGGACGATGAAGTCTCCGATGATCACAGCGGCTCCGTCTCGCGGAGGGGAGCGAAGCGGTTCCGGGTGGAGATCTCGAAGACCGGAGGCGGCGGAGGGGGAGAGGTCGTCGCACGGGACCTGGCTCGAGTCTTTCGCTGCGACTGCACCCAGGGTCCGTGGTGTCCTGGCGCCGGAGTGAAGGACATCTGGGAAGATCACGTCCTGGGTGCACCGGGCCTGTGCAGAGAAACACACGGAGTAGAGGTGGTGGGAGAGTTAGCAGCGCGCTGTATACTTACCTCGGACTTGTAAGCGTCAGCCTGGGATGTTTCCAGCACGGCTCTCCGCTCGAACGTGTCCTCACCTGCACTCAAAGGTAGACACACATCCACCATTAAAGCAAGTAACAGTGAGTAAAACAATGGTAATGTGTGTGAATAGAGTATTAGCAATGTAAGTGAGATTAGCGGCAACCACGCTGGCGATGCTAACGGGATATATGCTAATAGCAGACTCAGGAAATCAAAATATAACTAGTGATAACAAGGCGCTCTGATTGTTTTTGTTGTAGAATACGATAGGGGATATATTCACACGTTATAGAAACGAAAATTATGGTGTATAAAATTGATTTTAAGATAAAAAATAGATGATAAAGAATTAACTTGACGGAGCTCAAACTCAAAACACACAGCATGTTTGATAAATAACAACAAAAAAAAGTAAAAGATTATATTAAAATGGTATATGTATAAATTAAATAATATGGAAAAATGCAAAGACATGAATTAAAAGTATTGGTTGTATGTACAGTATGTCTGGTCTTTAAAAGTAAAAAAAAAAAATTGCTTTTAAACAAATGAAAGCAAAACATTAGATCCTTCTGTCATGGTATAGCCTACAGAGAAAGTCATGATAGCCTACAGGTGGGAGCTTTTTCAGTTTATCACTCAGAAGGAATTAGAATAGCCTTTAACACCTTTCTTTAAAGACTCATTCAGGGAACTACTGCAAGATGCAGGAAATGGTTGAGTTTTCTTTTTGGTGAACAATATCTATATGTATTGCCTGTAAAGTCCATTTATAGTCTTTACACAGCAGCATGTCTCTTTACATGTTTAAAAACCAGCTAATTTCAAGACGCTGACGTCGCGTCAGGTCGTCATGTGGGTCACCCGCAGTGTAAGACGCTCAAAGCTCAAGACGTTCGGATTGATGTTCGGTTTGACGTTTGATCGGTCGGTCGGTCGTTTTATTTTTGCACGGAGTACGCGCCATAGAGCAGGTCTCTAATCCACTGGCACTTGACTAGACAGTGTGTGTGCTACATCCTTTTTACAATCTCTAGATTATAAAACACTGCATTCTGTCAGCAATGTAACGTGGCAGTAACGTATACACTGAAAAAAGTTTTTCAAGCAGTACTTCAATTAATAATTTTTCTTTCAAGACAAATTCTGTGTGAATTCAACAAGCTGTGGATGAGAAGGTGGAAAATTTTGTTTTAGATAAGTTAGTTGTATGGACGTTATTTTCTGCCATTTACCTTTTTTCGCTCTTTCTTTTCCTCGAGAGACTGTTTGTGATCGGCGGAAATTGTTGTTTGTCTAAACGACGGGACATTTCTCATCCGTTAGCTAGCTAGTTTTCTCACGCGCCTGCAGTGGACAAAACCGCACTTGAACCCCGGACAAGCGAGATCGACTGAGATTATTTTCGTCTTTTTCTTTTTCACTCGATGTTGTTTATGAGGAGTGCAAATTAATTTCACTCATACAACACCCGCGATTGCAGCGGAGGAGAGACGATGGTGGCGCTAATATGGTGAGTACAATAATTTAACGACCACGTTTAATAGACATGGCTGTTGTTTGAAAGAGTACGTTTAAATTAATTAACGGTATAAATACAAAAACGGATGAATATACTTCTGTTCTATCTAGGTTCAGAGCCCTCTTAACGACTAGCTTGTTTTGGAAGGAAGAAGAAATGGAAGCGATGCTTTGGAAGTGTAAGTATGGCCCTCATAACTGTGATAAGAGAGCACAGCTAACGTTATATAAACATTATCCCCCGGATTCACAGGTCAGTCTCAGACTAAAATGCTTGTTCAGGCTGTCTTAACTGAAAATATCTTGTACTGACACATCTTAAAATATGTCAGTGCCATTGTCGTGTCTCGATGTAAACCCTTAAGTCACATGCTCTTATAAAGACTGTAACTTTAATGTTTGCTCTTCACAGAAAAGTTGTCAACAACAAGCCTAACATCACCCAAAGGCCAGCTCTTTTTACAGTAAACCAGGTATGTATAAGTGCATTCATCCCATGTTGTATTTGCCATAATTACAAGATTCCAACTTGGAAAAAGAATTCATGTCCTTGTAGAACTCATAATTACCATCTGTAATCTGGGAATTTTCTGAGAGCTTCTACTTGTAGCACATGACTGTACCTGACTGCTGCAGATTAAAGGGTTACTCCACCCCAAAATGAAAATTTTGTCATTAACCACTTACCCCCATGTTGTTCCAAACCCATAAAAGCTTCGTTCGTCTTCAGAACACAATTTAAGGTATTTTGGATGAAAACCGGTAGGCTTGTGACTGTCCCATTGACTGCCAAGTAAATTACACTGTCAAGGCCCAGAAAAGTATGAAAAGCATCATCAGAATAGTCCATCTGGCAACAGTGGTTCAACCGTAAGGTTATGAAGCGACGATAATAAATTTTGTACGC
>NW_015557149.1:47752-59209 GCF_001515605.1 Sinocyclocheilus anshuiensis
TATTCAACAATTCGTCTCCTCTGTGTCTCTCCGCATCACCGTAGCGCCATTTTGGAGAATATCCGCTGAATGCAAGCAGCGTACGCTCTTCTGTGTCAGCCGCACTGCACGGATGCGCTGTTTTTGTTCAAATCAAAGCGTAAATATACGCAGAAAACATATCCTTATGACACAGCTGACACAGAAGAGCATACACTGCTTGCGTTCAGCGGAAAACTATAAAAAGAAATTTCTTAAATGAGAATTTTTGTTTTGATTAAATCTATATATTTTTTTTGTTTGGATCAAAAATAGAATTTAAATTAATTGACTTTCTTCAACAAGAAAAATATACTTTGTGAAAATAACCGAAGGATATACAATGAAACCAAAAATGATTCAGAGATCGGATATAATTTTTTATATTTTTTTTACTAGTGGGTGCAGGACACTATAGTTCATTTATGTAAGTGAGGATAGCAAAATAAATATTTAAAAAATGTACAAATGCAATAAAAATATCGGTATCGGTACTCGGTATCGGCAAGTACCAAAAATAAAAGTATCGGTATCGGGCGAGTACTGGAAAAAGTGGTATTGGTGCATCCCTAGCTCTAAGTGAATGAAAACATCCTGTAAAGTTTTAAATCTGAAAGTGCACCGTGTATAAAGTTATTGTCTCTCAAAAGAAGAGAAGAGTCATTAAAACGAGTCGTTTTTAAAATGAATCCCAAGCCGCTTCATGTTGATGTCAACATGAAACATTTGCCCACTTGTTGCGCATACAGACCGAGGAGAACTTTTAGATTAAAGTAATTATTATGTTTTGAATATGAATATTTTTCTACAAAAATGCATCGATTCGCTACAGGAGGCCTTTGTTCACCCCCCGGAGCCATCTGAGACACTTTTTTATGCATGGGCGCTTTTTATTTAACTTCTTTTGGACTGAAGCAATGAAACACCCGCTGACTGCAATGATAGAGCTTGAAAGATCAAAGACAATTTTTTATATAACTCCGACTGGATTCATCTGAAAGAAGAAAGTCATATACACCTAGGATGCCTCGGGGGTGAGTAAAACGCAGCCTAATTTTCTTTTTTGGGTGAACTAACCCTTTAAGGCGGGATTACTGGCAGAGTTGGAAGTTAAAGCAAAGAGTGATGAGAAAGTGAAGCTTGATATTCAGCAGGCAGCAGATATTGAGAAGACTGTAAGTGATTGTGAGGCAAAGCTCGACAAGGTGCGAAAGATTGTCCAGACTAACCTGTGGCAGAGGTATGGCCAAGAGGAATTAACTATTGCAGTACATTAAGCTGAGAAAGCTTGTGAACATTCTGCTTCAATACCCGTTGCTGGTGTCAATTGTGAAGGATAAGAACTTCATCTAATCCAAGGCTTGTAATCAAAGTAGTCAAGACTCTTGCCAGCTGGGAGAGAAGGATTCCTACGATGGAGAAGAAGGATTTTGAGAGCAGAGTGAAGCAGTTAAAAGTCCAAAATAACAGACTTGTTTCCAGAAGCAGTAAGTTCATTAAAGCACGTAATGTTGAAAGTGCTCAGTTTACATATCCCACTGAACCAAATGCAGCTCTCCAAACTATGCCTGTTACACCAGTTGTGAGAATAAAAGGTTTTCCTAAATTTAGTGGGATCAAGAGAGATTTCTTCCATTGGAGAAAAGTTTGGGAGAGTTTGCAGAAACAAGGGGAACCAAATGGGTCAGCAGAGGTCAAGAAAATCCAGCTCCTGGACAGCTTGGATGACAGAATTGTGAGGGACTTGAGGCTGTCAAGTTGTAGCACTGCTGAAGATGTGTTTAGAGTGTTGGAGAATCGATATGGCAATAAGGTAACAATTGCCATGAAAATTATTGAAGAGCTGGAAAGGATTCCTGCTTTAAAAGGTAACCAACCCAGAAAAGTGCTAGACTTGATCCAGACTGTTGAAAAAGCTCTTTCTGACCTGACAGATCTTGGGAACACTGGTGTGATCAAGAACCCTCTCGTAATCAAATCTATTGAGAGTAAATTGCCTGAATTTGTAAAAAGAGATTGGCATATCTTCATGATTGACATGATAATGGTGTAACCCCACTTTGACTACATGCTGAAGTTTTTAAAGAGACAGGAAGACGTTCTTGAGAAACTCGAGCAGCTCAGAATCACTGACGAGGTAGAAAGGTTTGATAAATCAGAAAGAAGATGTAGCGAATCAGCTCAAAGGGGAAATATGAATAATCAATCATAACTAGTTATGATTAATTATAAATATTTAGATCCGCTGTAAGTATTTACTTGACGTCTCAGTGTCAACTGTCTGTCAATTCTAAGAATGTTAATTTCCTGATTAAGGAAAATAACTTTCTTACTGTACAATACTACTCTGAGCATGTGGCAAAAATCTGCATGATTATGGACTCCAGTTATGAGCAAACAATGAACAACCTCAAGTGTGATACAAGTAAAACTTTATTAACTACATAAACACTTAAACTAGTCTAACATACACACACACACACATACACATACAGTTGGCATAGGAAAAGGGGTTAAAGCTTAAGCAGTAAAGGGAAGAGAAATAAAGACATGAAGCTATGGTACAATTTGATATTCAGCAGATCTACAGCCTGAAGGAAACATCAGTTTCTTAGTTCAAACACACCTTTGTAAAAAGGTGAAAATGATACTTAATTTATCAATTAATAAAACTAAGTTTGATACTTGCACGTCTCGCCTGTTTGAATGAGAGTCCTGATGCACTTTGGGGCTCCAGTTGGTTGGCTGAAGTTAGGTGATGAGAAAGAACCATTTTGAGTCAGAGGATCTTGATGAATGGAAAGACTAGGCCGGAGCATGGCACAAGCTTAGTGTGGTTTTTAAGGAATAGTTCTAGCTCACATCTTCATCTTCTCAGAAACTAAGAGGACCCGCAGACTGAAAGGCTATATGTTGGAGCCCACCGGGCACGCCCGCACCGGCTCAGGCTCTCCACATGGGCAGCAATCAGAAAATTTAGCAGAAGAACCTGGTCGGAACTGTGCGTGAGCCCTTTAAAGTCTGAGACGAGTCCCGCCTCTCAGAATGGGCTTGTCCAATTAGAAAGGCTGAATTTCCAAGCGGGAGGTTGGAATATACTGGGGAGTTTTAAGACCCTTTGTCTGAGAGTATGGCAATTTGCATATGGAACTGGATTGGATGTTGATATGCAAACTATTAAAAATTCTTAGAACACTAATATGTTGCATAGGTATCCACATATTATATACACTCTGAAGTAGATCATGCGAAGACGAATTCATAGATGCCAAACATGGTATACGTGAGTTTACATTAACTAGTGATCTGTCATAAGCATGCATTAAAACAGTATACAATACACAAGACCATATACAAGGAGGTAGTAATCATACACAAATACCTGGGGATATGCATGACAGGAAAGTCATAGAAAAATTTGTCTATGAATTAATGTAAGAAGTCATTTCCTATAGCAGTATGTGTCTGTAGGAGGAAGATCTTCTTGTAGGATTTCTATCGAACAGAAACAGATATGCCATTGAATCAACTCATCACGAGGTCTAAACTAATCATCACTATCACATGACTCAATATTCTGAGTCAGTTCCTGTCAGCGCCTCGTCGTTATCTACTTAGAAGAGGGATAATAACTAACTCAGTCAGGAGAATGACAATAGATCTTTTCTTACAACATGGGCCGTGGAGAAGCACCTTGTGGGCAAAATGTATGGAACTGTTATATCCAACAGAAAAAGGACGAGTAAATTAGCTGACGCCCTCAGGACTGCAAACACTGGATCTATACGTGACTATTCCATGACTCTTGACCACCTGCTTCCTGCCCTTCTGAAACCCAACTGACCCGCATTAACTTTTCCTTTTAGCAGATAACCAGTGTTTAGTATCGGGTGAACGCTTGTTTTATTTGCAGAACATTGGTGTGAATTAAAAAAATGATGTTCGGCATCATTCTCTGGTGATAATACTTTTATAAGAAGTTATTCAAACTTGCAGAAATACTCCCCATGGGGAGCATGTGATTCATGCATGATAAAGGAACAGTATGGGGCGTGGTTAAGGCCCTGCAACAACCTCTGATTGTAAGACCGCGCCATGGGATGGACCAAAATCAGCCTGCTTAAAACTGGACACAAAAAGCCTTCGTGGCTAGCTCGCTTGCTTGCGCTCTCTGGATCTTTGGCTCTTCCACCTTATTGATTGTGCTACAAAGCGCTCACAGCTATCAACATCAGGCTAGTGATCCTCCAGAACTCCAAAACTTCGTTAAACTTCGTGACTGCAGAGATCTTCAAAACTTAGTCTTCGCAAACAGATTCTGAGAAGAACTTCCAGCGTGTCGTCACGTCACAAGGAAACCAACCAATCGCCGGAGGGCATCCCCAGAAATACGTCAGACATCGACCGCGTCAGCAGCCACTCCGCAGCCCCGGGATTCCCTCAAGTAGCCATCCAGGACGCCTGTTGTCAGCTGTCAACTTGAACGCAAGTAACAAACAAATCACCATTTCTTGCTGAACTGGCGCTGAATTGATTTTAAGCAGTAAAGATAAGTCAAGTCTCTGCTTTTATGAGTTTTCTCAGGTTGAATTTAAAGAACTCGTAGAAAACGAGTATTAGAACTTTGGGAACTTAATGCAAATGCAACAAATCATTTCTTGAACCTTTTGTGTGTGTGTGTGTATGTGTGTGTGTGTGTGTGTGTGTTTTAGCTTAGTTTAATGTGCCATAGAATAGCGAATAAACTTTTGTTTCATTTATAAAGAAGTATTGTCTTGTGTTTTGTATTTTAAAGTCAAACTTTGCCCAGATCCTTTGTTACCTTGCTCAAAATTAATAAGATTACCATTTTGTTTGTGTTGTCGTTGGCCACGGAGTAATATGAACAGAATTGTTAAGATATACTGATTTTAATGCCTGCTGGATGAACCGTTGATAAAGTATAAGCTCTAAATTTAGAATCAGATCAACTTGAAGAAATCAACATCGAATCTTTAAGAATCGATTCCCTAAAAGCTGAAATAAAAGCTAAATCCTTAAAGTTATTACATATTATGGTGGAGAAAAACAGCGGGCAAATTTGACTTAAAAATTCATAACACCAAGTCATTTTGTGTATTTGTTCTATTTTTAACCGGAAGAAATAGATCAGAGATAGAGGAACAGAGTTGTGTGTGTTATTGTACCTGTTATTATGGCATGGCAGAGCGTTTTGGATGAATGAAGTGCAACGCGAGTTGTTTAAAGAAGTGAACTGCAGTAAATAATTAACATTTAAATGTTGTCTGCTAAAACAGATTAAGTCACTTTAAAAGGCGCACGAAGAGAGAAGTGAGCGGATTCCTCACTTTCTTCTTTTATAAGGCCTCATAACTTGATTTGTTGGTGCGTGTTCCACTTCCAAATTCATCTATGCTATTAAATATCCCCGGGTACCGAGCTTAGAGTAGCTAACTAATGCTTGTGGCCATTTAATTCACTAAAACTAGTGAACTTGAGGCGCGGTGCTCAAAGAGAGTGTCCTAACGTTGTTTATGGGAGAATTGAATCTTGATCAAGTGTAAGTAAAAATCCACGTGTGTTTTTGTCTGTCAAATAGACTGACAAAGTGCTTAGGTCCGTCGAGGCCTCAATAACGCTGTTGTATTAATAATTAATCTGTAGATTAATTTACCTCGCTCTAAACGAGTGAGTTGTGTTTGGTCAGCGCTATAAGAAAAGATAAGAATTTAAATAGTGCTTTTGGTGGTTCAGAGTGAAATGCGCTGACGTTTCACTGACTACCCGTAACTGTGTTTAAGCTCACATGCTCGCTTATGCTGTGTATGTCACCATAGCAACAGCCGTAACCCAGGAAGTTCTCAGATACTTTTTCCGTGATAACCTTCAAGTGCGCAAGCGCAGTCCGCTGGCGCCATTTTTGAGCTGTTGTAAACAAATAGCCTAGCATGAGCTAAGCTAACTGAAGCTAATGAGTTTGCATTGAAGCCTATGCAGAGCTATTAGCATTGAAGGCTAGCGGTTAGCATTCGGTAGCATCTTGTGGTCTTGAATGCAGTGTTTTGAAATGTTGAAGTGATCTAAGCTTTTATATCTGAACTTTTATCTGAACTCTCACACTAGTGGGTTCTTTCACCTCATCTCTCTCTCTTTTACACTTATCCATCTTATCTATTTTCTCCTCTCCTCCCATCGAAAAGAACATTGACAGATGCAATCTGCAATAAACCTTGCTGTACATTGTAACTAATCATCAGAAGCGGCTAGCAATCTCACAGGTGGTTTTAATAACATTTGTTTAATGTTGGTCTTTCCCCTTTTAGCTGGTATCAATTTAAACTGCCACAGCTATTGGATTTTATTAGCAATTAATCATGGTTTTCGCCCCAGTTCTTTAAGGATACTCTCTGATTAATTCAATTATAAATTGCTCTTATGATTTTAATGTCATCAGTAAGATGTTAGGAACTTGCTATCCTTAGGGATTTGAAAGGTTTTAATTTAATTTCATAATTACAGATTTGAAATTTTAATTTAATTTAATAATTAATTACAGTTGCTGTTTCCATATTGCAACAATATTTGCTGATCAATTCAATTCTAATTGCTCTGATAATTTTAATGACAGACATCATTAAGATTTTAATCCTTAACTGTCAATAATGCTCTGAAATTTTAATTTCATCTGTAGCTCATTAGGGTTTGGGTTACCCTGCTTCGAGATACTGATTAATTTAATGTTAATTACTCTTATAATTTGAATGACAAACATCATTGGGTTTTGATAATTAACTATCATTATTGCCCTGACATTTTAATTAGTTAATTGGTTAATTAGGGTTTGGGCTTCCCTTCTTCAATGATACTTATTGAATTATAACTCAATTATAATTGCTCTCATCAATTTTAATGATGACATAAAATTTTAATCATTAACTATCATTTTTTATTTGAAATTCTATTTCAATTATCAATTAAGTTTTGTTTCTACCTGTTAGGCCTTATTTTCTCTCCTTCGGTTATTTAATTAACTCAGCTAAAATTGTATAGGTTTTTCCCTCTGCTTAAGCCTGTTAGTAGGTAGCCCTCCCCCTAGTGCTTGGTTGGTGAAGTGACATTGTCTCCACTGTGGGTCACAGCAAGCAGACTCACCTGTTCCGATGTAACCTGGTGCGGGCTGGGGGAAAACCGAATACCTCCATCCTAGTATTGCAAAGTGAGGCATCAGCAATCAGGCATCGGAGGAGGAGTCAACAAAGGCTAACTGGGCGAAGGTGCGGATATACCACCCTGGCCAGCTATTGACGAGGTACGTCGGACTTCGGGTCCGCACTGACGGATAGCACCCAGGATATAGCCCCGCCCCTTTTCAGGCCAGCAGTCGTTGACGTGCCTCACCCGAGGGCTGCCCGGTTGTGCCAAAAGCTATAGCTGTTTGAGAGGCTCACTGCAAGAAGACATAGATAGAGAATTTGGTAACCTTACAGGAGTTCGCTCAGACGGTGGGCCTTGCTGCTGGGCTCCGCTGGACCAATTTAATTCTCACCAAGCCTAGGGTATAAAACATTAACTTTCCAATTAGCAAAACCCCAAAAGAAAGTTTGGGTTTCCTCAAAACTTAGGTCAGCTTGTTTTATCCTCCTAAAACAGCAAAACCAAACCCCTAAGTGTATCGACTCAACAGCGCCACCACGCTGTCAACCTTGTTATTCATTCTAACATTGGGAACCAATCCTCACTCTCCTTCTTCTCTGTCTCTCTGCTGCTTTCTTCTAATTTGACTACTGCGATTTGCTGGGATTTTGCCTGTGGAGAAATCATAAAGCAGAGAACTTTAGCAATTAAACAGGTATTTGTGAAACTTGAGAACGTAGGCTCAAAATTGTCTTACATTTACCTTCCACTCTCTTGTGAAACCAAGTCCCAGCCAAGTCTAAAACAGGTCAACGAGAAGGTAGGCGTCAGCAAAATTTTAAACGCACCCGAAGAAAACTCTAATTAGTTTATGGTGTCAATCTTGCCATTGAGAGACCAATACTGTCATTGCTGTTGTTTTCCTTCACCCCAGAGGAAATTTTAATAGCAATCACAGTTTTATTACAAAAAAAAATCCCCATTTACAATCCTCTGTCCAGAAGCATCCAGCTATTACCTTGTTATTTGTGCTGTTGGTGTTCTTCTTTTCTTTCTCTGTTCTCTAGCTGTGCTACCTGTGTGTGTGCTCAATTTTCTCCACAGAGACTACAAATTAGAAGCACGCCCACCAGAGGATCACAGTCGCAGAGAACCACACTCACCTGCTCATTACACACTCAACATCAGCACACACTGTAAAATCCAATAGTTTACCTTGCTTAGATTTAATTAGTTATCTTTACTTAGTTGTTATACTTACTAGGTAGTCTTAATAAACTTTTCAGCCATTTCCTCCATGTCTGCAGTTATCTTTCACTAGTTGCATTCACTTCCTTTCCCAAAGTCATCTTGAATGTTGAATTTTCAAAACAACTGAAATATTTGAGAGAACATCACATCAGCTAATTTCATAAATTGATGTTGATTTTCCTAAAATGTGTTTTTTTTTTTTTTAACTCACCATTATAGTGATTAGCGTTCCCTTTGGTTGGGCACTTGAAACTTTGCATATGTTACTATAATTTTCTTTCTGTTAATGCAGCAATGCATCCTGAAGTCAGAACTTTGATTTCAAAGGAAGAAAAGTAATAAATAGATTTCTTTTAGGAAATTTATTTTTCGTAAATACCTTGAGATGCTTTTAATTGGGTTTATATAATCATTAAATCGTGTGTGGTAATATGCTGAAGTCACACACAGTCTTAAACATTCAGCACGTGAATCACAACAGTGGTAATAATTCAATTTCATTTATTTTCATTAATTGTAACAATAACCATTTTATTTGCTCTTTTTGTTGTGCTACTACTGACACAAGACAGCAAATGAAATTGGCAAATAAAATCAACATCTGTAAAACAAAGCAACTGCATAATTTATTCATGCCGCAATGCACTCTGGGAGTCAGTGAGTAGCTATACTAAGTCATGAGTAAACCTAAATGAAAGGATCAAGTACCCCCTACAGTTCTTTTTTAGTTACTAGAACTCTCATGTAAGTAAACTATACTAACTAAGCATTTGTCAGTACAACATACTATTCCTATTTCACTTTACTTCGTTTTTTCAAGGCAATCGGTTTGCATGCTTTTTTTTAAGTACGCCCAACTAATTAGATTTTACAGTGCACACTTTACATTGCACATTTACACCCCTGTTTTGCTTATTTGTTTTGTTTTGTTTTTTTGTCCTCTTCAAGGTCTGTGTCAGTCACGGTTCTAGATCTTCCTCACTGCGTCAAAACATGTCTCGCACAACAGACTCTGTTGGCCACTGGGAGGACCTCGAGACATGGCTAAGTGTTGCAACAGACAGCCTCCTACCTAAGGCTGCTGAAACACTAAAACATCAGGCACAGGACCAGCTGGATGACAACATAACAAGCCTTATGGGACAAGACCCAAGTCAAAGCTACAGTCACAAAGAATTAGCCAAGATCAGGGGCTCCTTAAGTCACACGCTCATCGCCACCCTCAAGCTAAGCGACAGGCACGCTGCACACCTCCAGCAGGAGCTGACGCGCACAACGACGCATTGAGCAGCTAGAACTGGAAGCTCAGGAACGACGGGAAGGGCCTGATGAAGGTGGAACAAGGCACCGAGGAAGAGATCAAAAGGCTAAAAGAGACCCTAGCAGCTACTACCCAAGAAATGGAACAAGTCAAGGCAGACTACGCTGATCTAACAAGTTACAGTATGCAGAATAGCTACTGGAAAAGGCAAAGGATGACTTCAGAGACAAGAACAGCAGAATCAAAGCCCTTGAAACTCACCTGGATGAGTCAAGAAACGAGATCAGCCACCTAACACAACAGCTCGACTACATTAAAGAGGAATCCGATAGTTTCAGAGAGGAACTCAAACACGCCTACGAATTGCACCGTGAGCCGTCGAGGACACGACGGGCACCGACCTCCCCCCTGCCGAGCAGGATCGGGTCACCTATTCCTGGACTGACGCATGAGCAAAAGGGGGAGGGGGCAGTGCTGAAACATTCACCGGCTCCCTCTGAAGAACGTTACCTCACGACAAAGCTAAAAGAACCTGCTGCAGCCAGCCGCAGATCATCGCACGGCTTGGACTTAAAAGACCTCGACAAGCTCGCCAGGAACATTGGCAAATTCACCCCAAGTGTGCCAGGCAGCCAGGATGTCCAAGCTTATCTCCAAGATATTGAGGGGGAGGGGGCAGTGCTGAAACATTCACCAACTCTGAGGAACTTTACCTCACGACAAAGCTAAAAGAACCTGCTGCAGCCAGCCGCAGATCATCGCACGGCTTGGACTTAAAAGACCTCGACAAGCTCGCCAGGAACATTGGCAAATTCACCCCAAGTGTGCCAGGCAGCCAGGATGTCCAAGCTTATCTCCAAGATATTGATTCCCATCAGGAAATGAGATCTAGCGTCACGGACAAAGATAGACTTTATTTGCTCCGAACAACCTCCAGCCCTGAAGTGCGCAACTTCCTGGAACGGCAGCCTGCTCACACAAGACTGATTACCAACTGCTCCGAGAAGCCTGACCCTGAGTCCGAACAAGGACTAGTGGCTGCCCTGGAGACGAGAAAAGGACGTCATGAACCTCCTCAAGCCTACTACAGCTGACTCAGACGAGCATACTTCGGAACTCGCAACGAACCGGACATGGAAGATGATCTGAACTTTAAAACTCTCTTGCTGAGAAACCTCCATCCTGGATTAAGCCACCATCTTGGCGTTCTCGCATGTCCACGAACAATGAATGCTCAGCAGTTGCGAGACTTGGCACATAAAGCCTACGGCAAACAAAAGATGGCCTCAGAAAAGGGTGCCAAAACCCCAGCAGTTCTTGACTTCAACACTCAAAGTCAACGGCTGGCTCTAGAGGGTGCCCAATGCCAAGACAGCGCCAAGCCGCCACCCAGAGGGTGGAACGCACCCTCGTCCAACAAAGAACGGGACTCCCATGCCGGTACCTGACCTAAATAGAGGTATGACCGCTGGGATGGACCGTCATACTTCGGAACTCGCAAAGAACCTGACATGGAGGACGACCTGAACTTCAAAACTCTCTTCCTAAGAAACCTCCATGCTGGAGTAAGCCACCATCTTGGCGTTCTCGCATGTCCACGAACAATGAATGCTCAGCAGTTGCGAGACTTGGTGCAGAAAGCCTACGGCAAACAAAAGATGGCCTCAGAAAAGGGTGCCAAAACCCCAGCAGTTCTTGACTTCAACACTCAAAGTCAAGGTCTGGCTCTAGAGGGCGCCCAACATCAAGACCATGCCAAGCCGCCACACAAAGAGTGGAACACACCCTCGTCC
>NW_015557149.1:59528-60792 GCF_001515605.1 Sinocyclocheilus anshuiensis
TCAACAGTTGCGAGACTTGGCGCAGAAAGCCTACGGCAAACAAAAGATGGCCTCAGAAAAGGGTGCCAAAACCCCAGCAGTTCTTGACTTCAACACTCAAAGTCAACGGCTGGCTCTAGAGGGTGCCCAATGCCAAGACAGCGCCAAGCCGCCACCCAGAGGGTGGAACGCACCCTCGTCCAACAAAGAACGGGACTCCCATGCCGGTACCTGACCTAAATAGAGGTATGACCGCTGGGATGGACCGTGTGGACGACAACGCTCACCTGGACGTCACTGGGAGAAGTCATGGGACCAATCAAGGCCTCATGAGAATCATTGGGAGAGATCGTGGAACCAACCGAGCTCATTTGGAAACTCAAGAGGGAAAAGCTCGTGGGAATCCAATGGAAACTCCAAGGGAAAACGACAAACACACCCTGGAGCAATCAGCCCAAAGAATCGACGAAAGAATTCACAAAGATTCCAAGCTGACCGAGCTCAAACTGAATCCACACAAGAACAAAAGACATCACCGTGTTTTGACTCACAAGAGCTGATGAAAATGATGATGAAAGAGTTCTTCCACCGAAAGGAGGAGGATCGGAAGTGGGAAAAGAAAGAGAAACCAGATTCAGCCTGACTAGCAGCTGGACGAGAAGGCAGCGACCAGCTGACCCAACCAGCCACAGAGAACAGCACTCCTTCACCTCACTCTCAGAGAACTGTAACCACCCTAACTTCAGATGGACAAGAAATCCTACCTGCAAACCCAGCAACAGAGTTAGACATTAACTCAACACCTGATGCTCCAGATCACAGTCTGGTCAAACAATGCCAGACGCATGCGCCATGATCAATGAGCAAGAAACTACAATACCTGCCTACAGCAAGAGTGTCAGCGTCTGTCTCAACATGCGACCTGGCCAAACTTTCAATAGTAAGCTAGGCTTCTTCCAACCTTCCAGGACCTGCCTAAGACTAGGACTGACCTTGGACCCTAACTTCAGATGGACAAGAAATCCTACCTGCAAACCCAGCAACAGAGTTAGACATTAACTCAACACCTGATGCTCCAGATCACAGCAGTGTCCAACAAAAACCTGCTGACAAAGCCACTCAAGTTCCTGAAAGTGCTGTCTTTGTCGTCTGCCACTCCTCCGAAGAACACCAGATCAGTCCTGACATCCTACCTGTCTCGTCCCTCAACTCCTGGGTGACCTCATTGAGAGGTATAGCAAGAAAGTTTTACCTCTCCATCATCATCGAACGCCACATCAAAGTC
>NW_015557149.1:67687-68700 GCF_001515605.1 Sinocyclocheilus anshuiensis
CATCTGCATTGGAGCAGACATCATGGTCCGGCTCAATGCCTGTGTGGACATCGTGAACGACGTCATATGGGCTCCCCTGTCACACCAATTGACCACTGCAGTCAACCTCAAGAACCTTCGATCTGGTCAAACAATGCCAGACGCATGCGCCATGATCAATGAGCAAGAAACTACAATACCTGCCTACAGCAAGAGTGTCAGCGTCTGTCTCAACATGCGACCTGGCCAAACTTTCAATAGTAAGCTAGGCTTCTTCCAACCTTCCAGGACCTGCCTAAGACTAGGACTGACCTTGGAAGCCACACCTCTCATTGAAGTTTCATCTCGTGCTGTGTATGTATTGTTCAACAACTGTACGGCCAAAGACATCAACATTCCCAAAGCCAGTCACCTGGGATGGCTCATCAACCAGGCGTTCCACGACTTTGAGCTAACGGTACCTGTCATAGGCCCCATACCAGCCCAACTAATGTCAGACGAATACAATGATACCGTAACATTCACAAGACCCCATGAAATCATTGCCATCATTTCTATTCTGCCAGTGTCCAGAGAAAGTGTCTGCCAATCAGATCTAACAGATGACACTCACCTCGCGGTCTACGCTGTCTCAACACAGCTCACGACAGAATCACCTGCACAGGTGACTATCCAGGCCCAGAGCCCCTTCAAAGTCGAAGCTCTTCTCGACACAGGAGCCGACATCTATCCTTGGATGTCTACCCTAATGTCGACCGAACTCCTTGAAGAAGTCCAAGAGAGAACAAAGAGGTCTAATGGACCCCTCAAACTCCAAAGGTGCGAGCTGAACCTTAAAGCATATTCCCACACGGGTCTACAACTAAAACATATGGCCCCAATTCACCTAACTGTGGGACCAATGGACCTTGTTCACCCAGTATACGTCTCACCACTCAACACGTATCCACTCCTCATTGGAAAAGACCTGCTTAATCGCTTTGAACCCTTAATTGACTTCAAGCAACTAAAGATATGGACGCAAGTCCGTGAGC
>NW_015557149.1:68736-69522 GCF_001515605.1 Sinocyclocheilus anshuiensis
TGATGCAATGTCAAAGCCAGGGCCAGGGCCAAGCTCAACTCCAAGCAGCAAGAACCTGGACCCTTTCCTCTGCTCATTGCAGGCGCCTGACTCAGACTCAGGCCCTCTTCGAATCATGACTGCCATAAATGATAAATGTCCATCAGTGTCCGACGCAGCATTAGCCCTGTGGGCGGAGAACTCAGCTATCAGCCTGAAGCTTGAAGCTACATTGAAACAAAGACCGCAGAGCCTCCCCCATGTCTCAAGACACAGCCACTTCCCTCTCAGTCCCTGGTCGACACCCATGGCTACCTCCAAGATCATCTGCGCTGTGGACATACGATGGAACAACAGACACCTGAGTCACTACTGCCTCGTTGTCCCCAACCTACCTCATGACATCTGCATTGGAGCAGACATCATGGTCCGGCTCAATGCCTGCAATGCCTGTGTGAACGACGTCATATGGGCTCCCCTGTCACACCAACTGACCACTGCAGTCAACCTCAAGAACCTCAAGAACGGTCAAACAATGCCAGATGCATGCGCCATGATTAACGAACAAGAAGCCACAATACCTGCCTACAGCAAGAGTGCCAGCATCCGCCTCAACATGCGACCTGGCCACTCTCTCGACAGTAAGCTAGGCTTCTTCCAACCTTCCAGGACCTGCCTAAGACTAGGACTGACCTTGGAAGCCACACCTCTCATTGAAGTGTCATCTCGTGCTGTGTATGTATTGTTCAACAACTGTACGGCCAAAGACATCAACATTCCCAAAGCCAGTCACCTGGGATGGCTCAT
>NW_015557149.1:69991-71123 GCF_001515605.1 Sinocyclocheilus anshuiensis
GATCTGGTCAAACAATGCCAGACGCATGTGCCATGAGCAGTGAGCAAGAAGCTGCAATACCTGCCTACAGCAAGAGTGTCAGCGTCCGCCTCAACATGCGACCTGGCCAAACTTTCAATAGTAAGCTAGGCTTCTTCCAACCTTCCAGGACCTGCCTAAGACTAGGACTGACCTTGGAAGCCACACCTCTCATCTCGTGCTGTGTATGTGTTGTTCAACAACTGTACGGCCAAAGACATCAACATTCCCAAAGCCAGTCACCTGGGATGGCTCATCAACCAGGCGTTCCACGACTTTGAGCTAACGGTACCTGTCATAGGCCCCATACCAGCCCAACTAATGTCAGACGAATACAATGATACCGTAACATTCACAAGACCCCATGAAATCATTGCCATCATTTCTATTCTGCCAGTGTCCAGAGAAAGTGTCTGCCAATCAGATCTAACAGATGACACTCACCTCGCGGTCTACGCTGTCTCAACACAGCTCACGACAGAATCACCTGCACAGGTGACTATCCAGGCCCAGAGCCCCTCAAATAACTCAACAATGGAGGAACCCTACACCGGGTTCAATGCACAAATCCGACAGATCCTGAGTGAGGCGGATGCCCTCCACAAGGAAACAGATCGCCAAGGACCCAAAGAGGTTCTGTACAAGTACAAGGACTCCTTCGCAAAAGACTCCCTGGACTGTGGCCTGACCAACATCCACAGTGTGCGCATTCCGACAAGCCCAAATGCACCACCCACATTTGTGCGACAGTACAAGATTCCAATAGCGTCATATGAGCCAGTGCAAGAAATTGTTGACTCCATGCTGGAAAAGGCCTGTAACAGCACCGAGCCTCTGCCCTTCCAGTCAGTAGACTCCAATGAGTCGCCGTGTCAAACCACAGACACCGCCGCCCATTCACTGACTGATGATGCAATGTCAAAGCCAGGGCCAAGCTCAACTCCAAGCAGCAAGGACCTGGACCCTTTCCTCTGCTCACTGCAGGTGCCTGACTCAGACTCGGGCCCCCTTCGAATCATGACTGCCATAAATGTCCATGACACATCAGTGTCCGACGCAGCATTAGCCCTGTGGGCGGAGAACTCAGCTATCAGCCTGAAGCTATTCAGAGCAT